>NC_046624.1:16490150-16627650 GCF_900324465.2 Anabas testudineus
AAGCCTGCAGTGCGGTGCCTGTGAAGATGATAGACAGCTGCATTTCTACATTTGCCTGTGGGTGTTTCTTTATAACACTGATGCATAAAAAATGGATGCAGACACATTTTAAAAGTGGAAAAAATAGAGGTTGTCCATCATCGATGTTCCATTATGATAACAGACGAAAGCCATGTGTTAAGCAAAACACATTATATGAAGCCTCTCTAAAAGGAGAGCTGTTATGCTGATGTTATTTCATCTCTCTGATGCATGTAGAGACTTGAAAATGTGTTGCATTATCCCAGTTGTTAAATTTAGAGTTAGAGTAGTAAGAGTGAAGAGGAAGTAGCCATCTTTAGCTCACTAGAAGTGAAGCATGGTAAGAATTCCCTATTTCCCGTCATCACTTTTCCGTTTTTCCCACCAGTCCTTGTACCACAACACTTGGGTTCAGTAAGGCGACTGAAATGCAGACTAGTGGTGCTTAAAGAGTCTGAAATGTATTCTGCTTTAACAAGGGGTAGCAGGGTGGGTGGTTAAATTAGTGCCTCCTTTTTCTCATTTGAAGCTCAAATTAGGCTACAGTCTTGCCCTCCACTTAAACCCAGAAGCAGCTTGTCAACTTAACTGTATGTAGAGAGACTGTTCAGTTTTAACAAGGCCAGTAGCAGATTCTGAACTGACATGTACTATTTCACTTCCACCTTCTCTCTGTACTCGTTAACAAGCAAACATTTGCTCTTTTAAAGGAAGCAAATGATTGGAAATAGTCATGTGCTGCAGAAATAAATGCATTAAAATAATTTGTCGGTGGGGATTTGGCTGACTGCCTGGATTCACATCATCCGCACTGTTTTCTTTAATTTAATTTAAACCCAATAGAGACAAAATGATGATTTATTAAAATTGGATGGTGAGTTGCAAAACCTTCTCTTCCATTTCCCTCCTAAGCTGATGGATTACATCTCATTATATCTCCATATAAATCTGTAAAGATGCATTGTGAGGCATAATTACGAGAAATAAATAACACGTGCATATAGATCCCTGTCTGAAGAGTGTGTGCCCCTTCCGTTTAATAATGTCTTGACAGATTCACCCAGATTAAGTAGTGGGACATTCCCTCTACTTTCTCAGTTATTCTTTTCTTTTCTTTTGGCTTGTTCCATGGTCTTCATATTTATGCAGCACAGATTTTAATGCCAACTGCCCTTTTTTGATGCAACCCTCCCCAGTTTTCACCAGTTTCAACCATACTAGCTGCAGCCTTGACTGGTCCTAGAGTCAATAGGGACCACTCTGCCAACTGAGGTACTGCCTTGTTATTAATTAAGCTAATAACAGAGTAGACTACGCCAAACAGAACCACTTTAATAGATATTTTTTATTTATTTAGTGAAGAGTCTGTCTTCATGACTGTTATCTACTGACTGTTGATTCTAGACCACACAGAGTTGTATTCTTTATCAAAGTTGTTAAAAAGCATGAGCTGCTGTGCGAGTGTTGGGTGTACTATACATTATATAACCACAATAATGATCTAGATAAGTCTAGTCATTTGCTTTATTTTTCTTGTTGTCAACAAATCCCACAAAAAGACCAAAGCCAGCATTGAATTGATTCTGCAGATTATTGTCATTTATTATTGTCAGTGTAGCCCAAAGCCTGGTACAGTTTATTGCTCTGTGCCATAGAGTTCTGTTATTGTACAGAAACTATTAAAAACACATTAGTGAGCTCCGTACATCATTGCACTGGCTGATGTTTGTACATTATGACAAACACTGTCACAAGTCTGAAAGTAGCACTATTTTACTTCTGTTTGTTTAACATCTGCAAAACAAATGAAATTTCTTGACATCGATCATTTTAGTGATACAGACACAGATACTTTGCAGATACAGTTGTTAATAAAAACATAATCTTTGCTCCAGATGAATCCTCAGAAGGATGCTGAGCTTCAAACTGCAGCAAATTGCAATTTAGAGGCACTAACTGTGACTTCATTAAATAGACAAATGATTACCTTCACGTTCTCTTAATAACTTCATTTACTAATTTCAAGTCCATGACTTAAAAACAAATGGAAATCACTTCGATGAGCATTAGCTCCCCGCCAGTGCTGTTTGCTTATTTTATTATTCAGCTGTTATTTGTGATAACTTGTATGTGCTTGAGCGCAGGAGAGGCTGTTTAAAAATGAAAAAGATATTGTATCATGCGTCTTGTTCATGCTTGACATTTTATTTAAACACAAACTCAGTGGGGAGAGCTCTTCCTGCTGTGTGTGTCTGTGTATGTGTTGATGTCTCGGACTGTATCCTGCTGTGAGTACAGTACATTCATGTCTGTGTGCTTATTTTAATTTATCTCTGGAGTGTGATTATTTCTGCATGTGGTCTGTGCATGTGTGTGAATGGTCTGTTATTTAAGCCGTGCTATGTCTCAGTAAGGGGTCTCCATTATTTGATCTAAAATGGATAAAATGGATCAGGAAAATGCAAACATAAACTTACTTACGATTGCAGCATGTTTTATAGCCATCTGGTTAATTATCAGCAGGGAAACTCACATCTGTTTCCTGTCAAAACAACAGACATCACAGCTTTCTGCTCAAACACACACACTTTTAACACACACAGGTGACATGAATTCAGCTTTGACATGCATGGTAACAGCCTGAACACATGAAGGCCGATAACACGTCATCATCACGGATTGGAGAACTCGGTTTTGGCGAATCAGCAGCAACATCGAGAACTCATGTAGAGTTTCTGTCTCATCACCATCAAAGTTTGGAAATGTCTCTTTAACCTTCAGCTTCCTCTGTTTCATCCGTATCTGCACTTTGTGGCCTGAGTGGATCCAACAGCTGATGTCAACAAGGGGTCACAGCTTCCACCTGGTTTCACCTGCTCAGGCTGTTTCGGGGTGAGAACAGCTGGTGCTGATATGCTGCACTCACACCATGCACACGATCAATCAGCCATAAGAAATCCAGTCATTATAGGGGCTCAGCTCAGGAGGAAATATTGGACCAAGGCCAAGGTTTGGACCAGTGGGTTGAATGAATCTGTCAACAAAGAAAATGTGGCCACATTTAGACTCTTTCATCTGTGTAATTTAACAGCATAATAAAACTATCTGCCAGTTCGGTGGTGATACTTATAGTGTCCACACAGTGAAGATCTTAAACAGCACTTAAAGTCATTTCATCAGTGTCTTCTTGTGCTTGAAAATGCATTATGTTTAGAACCTCTCCTGACCAGGTGAACCAACAAGGTAGACATGAAGATATTAATGTTTAAGAAATTATTTTTTTACATGGAAAACAACATATTGTCTTTATTAGAGGAAATCCTGTCTTTCATGCCTCTATTTCATCTTGTTTCTCTCTTCTCAGTTAATACCATGATCATATCATTTGATGGCTTACTGATTGTGTTTTTGTCCATTTGAACACAGTAAAGATTTTTGTCATAGAACAGTAATTAATTTATTGTCATGCTGCTTTTTCAAATACATATATTGTTTGGTACATTGAGGTTCAGCTGAATTAACACACCATACACACTCTGTGGCAGATGAGCTCAAAAACCCAGAGTGGCTGCAGCTGGATTTTGTGTTTGCTCAGTCAGTCAACCTCAAAACTCCAGCACATCTGGATTTAAGCAGCATTTGTTTAAATATTAAAAAGAAACACAATGAACACAGAAACTATTTGAATTGAATTAGTTTTAATCATGGATTCTTGCTCCTTCCTCCCGTTTGTATGCATGTTTCTTTTCTCTGTTCTTTCCTTATGGTGTTATCCATTTGCATTAAACATTTATATGTGACATGGCATAAATAAACCATGTCACATACACTTTGAATAGAACACCTTTGTTGGCTTTTATTTCATTTACAGCTCTGTCTTTTCTTTCTAGAAATGATGTTGTCTTTGTGTTTGTGTTTTCCAAATGCTCTGTGGAGGACACTCCACTCTCATTAATTTCAGCTTTTGTGATGCCCGACTAGTCATCATCCTGAAGTTTGGAGACCTTGAGTTAATTATTTTGTGTTGAGTCGTTTCCATCTTTTCATTCCTGATTCATCCCATATTTATTTTTTTCCTTATTGTAGCCATTGTGTTTGCTTCATTTACTTCCTTCTTTATTTCTTCACCCTCTGATTTCTCTCATAATATTCTCCTTAATTGATGTGTTTTTGCGTCGCTCCTTAATTCATCGATATCCCTTCCAGTCTTTCCGTCATTCTTATGTTCAAAACACTCATTTTGCAGAGAGTCATTATTTTTAAGTGATGGTAGCTGTCTCATTTTGAAGCAACACACTCAAACAATTTCTTGTCACAAGTCAATAATCTTTAGGCTTATGAATAGTACATGATGAGGTGTGTGTTTGTTTGACTGGCGTCAGGGGAGAAGGTGATGAAAAGGCAGCTCAGTCAGCTGAATAATGCATGTCGCCAATGACCATTCATTTACATCAGTGATTACTGAGCAACATGTCAACTCCTCCAATGATTCTTTACTAAAGGTCATGAATTTTGCAGGTGCAACTATTTGAACTTCAATGATGTTGTATCCCTAAAGAAAGCTGTACAGTTTCAGCTTAGATCTAGACCTCGGTCAATAACAAACACAGTTCATACACATTTAAAGAAGTCTTTCCAGCAACTGTGGCACCTATGACGAAGAGAGTTTATAAACTGTATTAATAAAATAAAAGATCTTTAGAATTTGAAAGTTATTCGGCATGCATGGATTTTTCTTGCCGGTGCTCAGTAGAGCTGCTTAGTTACCTATCCAAGACTTTGGAAAGCAGGTCTCAACTTGACGCTTTCAGTTGAAAATTGTTATATGACTAGTGGCTTGAGGCAGAGTTGGGAAAAAAGATGACCAATTCCTCAAAATACAACCAGATATCAAATCTATTTCTGCTTCTGTGGGTGTAGAAATTGGTTTTTCTCCCTCTGTACAACAATGTGTTATTGCTGAACATCAGCGGCTCTAGGAAGAAATATTTGCTCTTTGATCCTGAAAATCTGACACCACAGAACCATTGATGTCTGTATTTCAAAACACATTGTTCCTATAACGTTGCAGAAATATCTAATTCTGACATATTGGTGACTTGTGCTTGCTTGATTCTGTCTGTGTCTCACTATGAGGGCCATGTGTTTGTGCACTTCCTTATGTGTTTATGTGCAAATACATACGATGTGAATGTGAGACCTTTTGTGTGTGTGTGTGTGTGTGTGTGTGTGTGTGTGTGTGTGTGTGTGTGTGACAGAATATCAGTATCAGTCAGATCTTTCCTCATGACTGATCACTGCTTTGATCCATCTTCTAAGAAACACACACACACACACACACACACACACACACACACACAGATGTTACACTGTGTATATACACAGACTACTAAATGAAATACTGATAACAACACATGCACACAGGCTCTGTTGATTGCTGATAGAACTACACACATACAACAAAGGAGAAAGAAAGAATTTTCTACTCATATGGAGCTCTACATTTTTGTGGAAAATTTTTTTTGTACTTTTTTCATTGTGTGCCTCCAATCTCATCTGATTCTAACATGTTCGCTGCAGTAGTTTGCTATAAAAGGTCTAGGTAAATTTTCACACTGTGTGTTCATTCAAAAATAGAAAAGTGTACACAAAATGTGCTCACATAAAATAACGCTGTTCACAGAAAGTCAAGAGGCTTTAGCTGCTGAGCCACAGTTTCCAGATTTGGACTAAAACGATCTTTCCTTCATTGTTATTCTGTACACCACCAACGGGCAATCTGACAGACGAACTGGTAGCCATACTCTGTGTATGTGTGTCATCATATGTATGCAAATACCTATGTGTGTGTATGTGTGTGTGTGTAAATGGGATTGTCTCTTGAGTAAGTGCATGTGTGTAAGTGTGTAGGTGTGCAAGTGGAATGGGACTTGAGGAGTAGAGGTGTGATGTGTGTGTGTGTGTGTGTTGCGTGGCACTGAATGACTGCAACAAGGCAATTCCTCTTCTGCCGCTGGAGTCCATTAAGGCTCAACCTCCAGTGCCCGCAGTGTGTGCGTGTGTTGTGATTTTGTGTTTGATTGCTTGTGTGTGTGTGTATTTTCTGACAAATGCACTTTACCTCTGCACAGGTAGGAGGGCACTTGGACTGAAGGGGGCATTTATTTGTTTGCTGGTGCATGGCAGATGGTGTGTGTGTGTGTGTGTGTGTAGTGAGGTGTGTGTTATGAACTGGAATGTATTTATTTATTTATTTTTAGGCAGAGTTGGAACCCTCTGTTCCTTTCAAAATGACTGCACAAACAACATGAAATCCAAAATGTTTTTCTTAGATAATCTCCAGAGTTTGACAGCATCTGTGCGTATTAAAAATGTATTTGCATTAAACCCCTAAAATGTCAATGATTTGCCTCCACAGAGTTTAATTCAGGTCAGCCAAGGAGACCCATTTGATTAGGTGTTAGGGAAAGATGGTGCCTTACTAATAATGTGATTTACTGTAAACATATTTAATTTATGCTGAATAGTTTTCTAAATTCAATTTGTAAAGATAAGGGTTTAGGGATGAAGAGAACAATACACTATGTGAAATGAAAAGTGGATACACTCGCATAACTTTGACTTGATTTAATTATAATTTTTTCTATTCAGCTGTTCCCTTTCACACATGTATTCTGATTTTAAAAGTACATTTCAAGGCTACAGAAAGTCCATTTAGCGATTAATAAACGGGACAGGGCTGCTTGTTTCTGTCAGTGTGAGATGCTAATACAAGTAGCTGTGACGTCTCCAAACTTCTTGAACTGTGTTTTGCTTCACTGTCACATCAAATCAAGCTGCTTTTGTACAAGCCAGTGGGAACGTCTCTGAATTTTTAGCCGCTGTGCTGTTGTCATCGTTGGCAAGGGGAATAAAACTCAACATCAATTACCAGAAATTAATTTCCTTTAACAATAAGGCTATTCCACTCTTTCAGGAAATATGTGAATGTTGTGTTTTGTTTTTTTGTTTTTCACAAGCAATTTCTAATTTTTTTTGTTGTGTAATCACAGCTCTGAATTAGCCAATTATTATATTATTTGCATTTCCTCTTTCATGCTGTTTAAGTTAGGCAAACTAGGTACATAAACCAAACCAGCAAAACCATAATCTTCCATGTCCCTTCACCTCATTCGATGTCACATCACCATATAAATTGTGACAATATGACTTTGGCCTCTATGCACTGCTTCACGGCCTGATCAGTAAATTCGGGGCTTCAGCTCTTCTCCTCTGTTATCAATTTAAAGTAGAGTGATGCCTGGTGCCTCTTTGGAGATATGAAGAGAACTCATGTGATATAAACATGCATATTGGAGCGTAGACAACTATCATTAAAGTAAGCTGCCTTAATCTTGTGAAAGGGTATATAGAATTGCACATGGTGTTATTGAGGCATGGCTGCTAAACCTGAATGTCCCTGACAAATTAAATCACTGGTAACAGTTGGGAAAGGGCCCCAGCTCCATTTATTATGGAATAAACCCATTCAAATGATCTGAAGTTGCCACTGCATGCTCGCTAAACGCCTAAAAGGCGTCATGCTGGTTCTGAACATAAAGGTTTTTACAATTATTTGGAAGAAGTGATCGATTGGAGCAAATTGGTAATAAGACTTCCTCTAAACCTGAGTTCATGCATCAATCAAACAGGGGAGTGGTCAAAAAGACAAACCAGGCTCATAATGCAGACATTATATTTCAATAGTTTAATTCAGAATCATTCAGATATGAGAGAAAACAAAAGGAGAAGAGGAAAAATGCCTCAACCAGCTGCATGTGCTGTGTCAGTGCAGGACTATTTTTAGTCTGCAACATAACTCATAAGTTAAAGCAAGGTCACACAGAATGACATGACTTAAACCATCTGTACATAAATTCATCACAAGGTCAAACTGAGTGTAATAACAGAAAACACTACAGTATGCATGTGGACCAAGGACTATTTGTATATTTGTATAACGCTAAATCACAAAGCACATCATCTCAAGACACCCAACAACCCCACTTGAGCAGCACCAGGAGACAGTGGAGAGGAAAAACTCCCTTTAATGGAAGAAACCTTCAGCAGAACCAGATTCAGGGAGGGCGGCCATCTGCCTGGACCAGTTGGGTGAGTGGAAGGAGGAGAGAGAAAAGAACAGTAGGAAACAAAGAACAAAAACAACAAGCAGCAAAAACACTGGGCAGGTTGGTAGGACCAGTAACTGCCATCTGAAAATATACAGCAGTGGTTTCACAAATATGTTTTCAGTGCTTGAAAGCAGCGCCTCACTCCTGATTAGACTGTTTTTCTACCTAGTTTTAATTCACTTTGAACTTTTCACTTATAGCTATAAAGCAAACTAAGATTTAGTATAATGAGCTAACACTGCATTAAGCTACAGAGGCTGGAGCCTGAAGGCTTTTAAATTACTGATAGCTGCAAGTAAAGACTTTCAAAAGTGGAGTCCTTTATCAGACAAGAAAAAAAAAGACACACACAATTTGCATGAACACACACACACACATTACCAGTGACAGCGCTTGAACCTTGCAAGACTTGTGTCTGGTTTGTGTCTGTCCTCGTTTATCTCATATGACAAACACTTCTATGACAGATACATGGCTGTGGACATAATCAAAACGAAAACAGTGTGCTTTCCGTTCTGTTTGTTTGTGTGGACGTATGCTATGGTAGAATCTGTTTATGCCTGCAGCCACTTATTCCTCTTTGTGCATACATGTGTATTCATGTGTAACATCTGTTTGTGTGTCTTTGTGTTACTGATTCATCGAATAATAATGGATGACCATGCACTGTGGTGTATTATATGAAAGAGGATCACTGTCCTCATGTACAGTTGCATTTGTAAAATTTAGTCTATTCATATTGTAGTAGCAAAGAAACACATTTATGTCCTGCTATTAGGTATGAAGGGTTGGGTATGCTTGAAACAAGGGGCAGTGCTTTCTCATTCAAACATATGAGGTTTGCTTTTTTTACACAGTTAAACTACAAAAGTGGACCTCGTCCGTTCTACATAAAATGTGCTTTTCTGAGCTGAATCTGCTGTAATACTCAATGTTGATGTAATAGATCACTGTGTTCACCTGCAGCATCCAATCACGAACAGATTTCCAGTAGATGTTTATGCTGGTCAAATATGATTGGTACAAAATAAATACAGCGTCCTTACACACATCTTCAAGTAAATAAAGACAATCAAGTGGCCATATTCTGTCAGTAAAAGGCTACAAATGAAAGGCATCACTGGGCAGAGAAGAACAAAGATATGAATGTTTTATGAAACACAACGCAGCGTCAATGCATGATAAGAAATTACTGGATTGTGACATGAGGAAAACTTTATGGTCTGAACAGACAGAGACGACAAAGGGGATTCAGTAACTGAGTCTTAGGTAGTTTCAGTATTTCACCTGCCAAGATTAGTGTAAAAGCCAATGAATGAATAGTAAAGGGGAGGGGAGGTCAGTGAACCATTTGAAACTAGATACAGAACTTTACAACATGTCATTAAACGTCTCAGCAACTCTATCATTACACACTTCCAATCAAAGTGTGTGTTGACAGGGAAACACAGTAGTGACCTTAACAACTGAGCTTTGGTCTATAAGCGTTCCTGTTTTTACTTATGGATTAACTTATGCATGTGTGTGTGTGTGTGTGTGTGTGTGTGTGTGTGTGTGTGTGTGTGTGTGGTTAGGTCCGTGAACATGTGTGTATGTGTAGTTAGTGTTTTAGGCCAGTGAATGAGAAGATGGATTATTGATCGTCAACTCCAACAAAGCAGAGAAAAAGCAAACGAAACCTCCATCTTCATTTAGCCTGGACACAAACTCGCATGAGCCAGTCGACCATGAAAGGTTAGGACTCTGTAAGGCCAGCAGACATTTTGCTTGTGGCGTTTATGTGTCAGCTTGCTGTCAGGGAGTTGTGATGATTGCTGCAATAATGTTGAAGAAGAAAAGGGAGAAACACATGTCAAAAGTAATATTATCAGTGATGGCAAGACCAAAAAGCAGTGCTTCAGTTTAATATTCAGCCTCATCAGTGAGCATGAGAATCTTTGCAGCTCGTGACAGGTTGTTTCTTGAGAAATCCTTTATGGAAATAATTAAATACAGAACTTCACAGCCCTTCTTACCTCTTCATCCATCTTTCTCTACCTGTCTCATTACCTTCCCTCCCACCTCGCCTCCTACCTCTCTCATATTCCCTTCTACCAGAAACAGCAACTCTGCAATTTCATTTTGCTTGTGGCAACCTCTCTATGTCCATTCCTCCCCCCCCCCCCCCGTGCTGCCGCATTAATTCATTTTTGAGTTTCAATCTCTCACTTTCGATTTGTTTGTCTTTTCTTTCTTTGCCTTTTTTCCTTTCCTTCCCATCCTCAGCTTTTTCCTTTTCTCCTTTTCTTAATTTTTCCTGCTACTGCTCCTTTTAAAATAATCCAATTTTCCTTATAATAACCCAGTGTTTATGATATTTTATATGGAGAGGAAAAACCTGCCATTATGGTGCATTGTCAAAAGATGCCTGATGGTATAGGTGCAGTATTTCTTCATATTTTAAGTCAAGTTTGGCAACCATCATAGGGCGAACAATACAGATTTATTCATCTCTCTTTGTCTTCCCCTCGTGATCACGATAACTACTCATCCCTCTTTCCATGTCAAATGTCCATTTATCATTATTTAATATTTACAGTTCCTTTCAACTAATTTCACTCAGCATAAACGCAGAGTGTGATTTCCAGAGATGAAATCATTTGAGAGTCATTCATGTTGTAAAATGACATGTTCACTTTGTTCCTGCAGCACACACTTCACTTGTCAGGTATTTCATGTCCTGTGTGGCAGTGTGTGAAGTGTTGCATATGCTGTTGAGAACTGCGTGCACAATGCACACCAGGGCTGTGAAATTCAAAGACACTTTAAATGAACTACAAACAAGCCATAAAGCTACGCTCTTCTAACCTAATCTCACTCAGGGACCAGTTCTCGCTCATTAAAACAAAACATCTGCTGCTATGAATATGCAATGTAACATCATAAGACTTCCACTTTTTAATAGTTTCTGATATTTGGCCATCAGGCTAAACACAGAAAAATAAATTATGAACAAAAATGTTAAAAATGACCAAACTCCTATTGGAGACAAATCCAAAATACTCGTCCATCCTTAAGGCACAACGTCTCAAATTACAGTGATTACTTTCTCTTAACAACAATTACAGTTCTTATTTAAAATGTCTGTTAAACCCGACATGATGGTCAATCTGCCAAAATGTGGAGATTTGTTGAGTCCAATCTGTAGAGTCGATAGTTTCATTGTTGGAAGTAAAACTACACAAATACCAAATCAGACAGTTTGTATCAGGACTGAAGATGCTTCTGTTGAACCCCTTAAATCAGGAGCGCTTCATTAGTCAAACGGTTAGTGCACAGCACACCACATACTGTGACTGCACTTCCAGCCAGGGACCATTAGACATAGCCCTCTCTCTCTCTCTCTCTCTCCTTGTTTCCTGGCTGCCTCTTCATTGTCAAGTGAAGGTAAAAAGAAAAAATGCATTCATTTACATTTTGGAGACACAGCAGTACTACATGTGCACCTGTGTCCTCATTTCTGTCTGTGAGCTAGTTGGGTGTGATAGATATTCCCTCAGTTTCGGTGACAAAGCCGGCCAACCAAGCATTAACTGGCCTTATCGTGTAAACAGTGACTTCAATTTCCTCTAAATGTAACCAGCAAACTGGATGCTGTAAGTAATGGATTGCTTACAGGAGGATTACACTAATCTGATCACAAAAAAGGCAAGCTATTGAGTTTTCTTAAAACTAATTACATTTTGCAGATAAAAGAAAAACAGTTGTTTACTTGAGGACGTGTGTAAGGATGCATACATGCTTTAATTGGAAAAGTTCCTCATGTGAGTTACAAGATGGAAATGTCACCTTAAACTTTGTTTGTTTTAAATGTGCTGCGTATTTATGTGTGTGTCAGCTTTATATTAGCTGAAAGGTCTGATTTGATCTTTATAGTTTTTCTGCACTTCATCTCCAGCAGATGTTTCTGTTGAAAGACAATTACGAGACAAAGTCATTAAACTGTTGACATCTGGAGATTGTGCAAAGAAACAGAGATTTCTTTTGACTTTATGCCTGGTACTGCATCAGCATACTGCAAAAATGAAAAGGAAAGAATGATGGGAACTGCTGTGACGTTTCTAATGGTCCCATCTTTTTCTCCGACAGAAGAGTCAACATCAGATTCAGCCACACACACACACACACACACACACACACACACACACACACACACACACACACACGTCAGAATGTGAGAGGAAACCCAATTAATACTGAAGTGAAATTTCAATATTTAGTAGATAAAGTCTGCTCTTTGTCAGGGAAAACATAATTTGTATGAGTCTGTGCTTGTGTTTTACAGCTGCTGACATGTTCACCATTACAACTCCAACCACACACACACAAACACACACAGATACAAGCCCATTATTCCCAAGGTCACCCACCAGACGCACAGACATGCACACAAAAGCTGTGCATGTCTGTGTGTTGGTCAATGACATCTCCACTGGGAAGTGTATGTGACCTTTTTGTCTTTCTTACCCACACACTCTCTCTCTCTCTCTCATTGTACCTCGTCTCTCCTTGCTCATTTACATATTGTCCAATACCTCGCTCTCCTTCTGCCTCTCTCGCTCTCATTTTGTGAGGCTGTCTTCAAGGCTGTGTGCGTCAAGCTCTACTAAGCGGACTGCCACCAAGCAGTGCTCCCCTGTCACTGGAGCTTACCATGATGAATGAGAGAGATACAGAGGCGGGTGAGAGAGGGAGAAAGGAGGACGAGGGGGGTTGCCGGTCTGCCGCAGAGATGAGGCAGGAAGAGATAAGGGCAAAGAATCAGAGTGAGAAATGTTAACAGGATAAAATGAACGGAAGGATGAATGAAACTCACACATTCACAAACATATGTTTAGCAGGCTGCATATTTTCCACAAGGGGGAGCTCCTAGCTGTCAGTTTTCCTTTACATTCATTATTCACGAAGACGTAATTATGAACTAGTAGCACTAATGCAAGGTTTTAGCATGCTAAATAAAATCAATATGTTTACCAAAAAATAAAAAAATATTTTCATCCTGACCATGACTTATTGTTTTTGCAATAAGCTGCAAATGAATACTTAGACTAAGACTTAAAATAAAGGATGTTAATGTACAAAACAGACATTTCCTAGGTATTCCTGGAGTCTCTAATAATATTAAATCAAGGAATCACAATGTTATAGATAAAAGAAATACTACCTGCTCCTTTCCTGAATGAAAAATAGAAAGATGCAGTAGTTTCATTACTAACTACTCCAAAGCATTTTTCTTTTCTAATCATCCTTCAGCTTTCTCCAGCTTTAAGATATATTCTGTCATAACCTGAATCACAGGGAGGAAAAGCAAAGTTAGAGTCGTGTTTGATGCCTTCTTGTAGCAAACACAGTTCAAGGTGTTTAATTTGGAAAGTGTATACGTTTATTAAAGTTTCAGAAAAAGCACAAACTAAAGTTTGAGTTTAATGAGGTTAATGGTAAATAGTGGATTCAGAAACCAAGTGGAGACGAGCTGAATAAAGGTTAATGTTGATGTAGGAGAGAAAGTAAAAACATTTCAGTGTGTCAGGGTCAGTCCACTGGACCGTACCAACACACTCCATATAATAAGCATCAAAACACCTGCAACAATGTTTTTATAAGATAAGATAAACTTTATTCGTCCCACACTGGGGAAATTTCAATGTTCCAGCAGCAGAGAATGTCCATTGTACTCATCAGCATCGGGACATAGTGTATTGTTTTCTGATTTGTCACCACAATCTGTTAATCGGCATCTCTGCTGTCTCATCTTTACAGAAGCACACGCACACCCGCCCAACAACATACAACACAAACAGATGGAGCAAAACCTCTGTACAAAAGATATAAGACTGCAAGAGAAAAACAAACAACACCTCCAACCATGTTGAAGAACTTGCCACAGTTGTGTGGGTTTGGGTTGTTCAGTACTCTCAGTCAGCCAGCTGCTGATCAGCCTCTTGGGAGGCACATCGACAACACTAAGGCACATTTTTAAATAGGTGCATTTTTGCAATAGTACTTGTGATGTATGTAAGTGAGCTGTAAAAAGTCCCTGCTCCAGCCTGCAGAGGCAGTGCTGAGTGCCACTCACATAGCTTCAGTGGTAGGTTTCAGACACAGTTATAACTCACAGTATATTTACAGTACACATGGACCACTGTAGACTGGTCCACTTTTGGTGAGTATATAACAACAAGAGCACCACACACACACACACAGACAGACACACACAGGACTGCTTCTATCTCAGAGTAATAAAGGCACTTTGCTGAAGTAGAGAGCTAATTATAGCAGCTTTTAATTGCTTTCAGGCTTCAAAAGTGACCTTGCTCGTGATCTTTCTCTGTTTCTGGCCATTGTTTTATGGTTGCAACACTGAGCCAATAGGTGTGTGTGGTTACCCATTCAGGTGAATCTGTGTGTGTGTGCATGTAGAAAAGGAAAAGTGTGAGTTTGAGATAAAGAGCTGCAGTCATGTGTAGACATGCATGTGTGGGAGGGAGCCTGTATATGCCTTAATGGTGCGTGTATGTAATGAGGGCTGATGGCTGGTTCCTTTCTTTCCGAATATTCTTTTCTTTTTACTCCTACAACCTTGACTTTACTACATGGTTTGCTGACTTGCCTATTTACCCTCTCACCCTTTATTTACCCTTGATCAACTCTCTCTTCCCCCTTATAGTGTTTCTCATACAATTTATCTCTGTCCTCCTCGTCTATTTCTATCCACCTCTCTCCGGAGACAGCTGTAGGAAGCAGTGACATATGGGCTTCTGGTAAACAGATGCATGTTTTTGAATCAATAGGGGGAAAGCTGGGAAACATCCAGAGTATGGAGACACCAGATCTGTCTACATAGACATTCTTTTATAGAGACACAGATCGATTAACTGTGTCTCATTGTTTGGTTTTCTAGACTTATTTTTGAACAGGGCAGTAAGCTGTTATGTTATCTTTAGAGGTGATGGATCGTCCCACACCAACACTTTTCTATATGTTTGTGATAGGATGAATCTCCATACCATCAGAGTTTCCAAGTCAAAACTAGTTTTTCTTTTTTTTTTGTCAAAAAATAGATAACCAGATATTTTGTCTTGTAGGTTGTAAGTGGTCGGTAAACTATATCACTTCATATAGTTATTATTAACGTCAGTGCAGTGTGCTTTTTCTTGGTTGGCTCATATACTGTACCACATATTATCAACCTAACTTCCATTTCTGGTTGAACAGTATTGTCTTTTTCTTTGCCTACTCTACTTTTTCAATTTAATCTTCAGGTTTTCTCTTCTCTAAAAACACTATGTACAAACTGTACTGTAGCTGTATATGGTAATACAGCAAAATGAATAGTAATGAATCAGTCAAAACTAATTAAATCACACTAAATGACCTGTTTAACAGTATAGTTTTTAGTTAGGTGCCCTAAACGCTGCCCACTTGGGCAGAAAATTGATGCTTTATAGCAACTCAAGTGGGATCATTAACCACACATTTAAATTAAGACACTATGATTTAAGATTTACTGGTTTAAAGAAAAGGAAGATATAAATATTTATTTTGTAAAAACTGACACTGCACCCATGGATGTTTTTTGTTTTTATTTGTAGTGTCACCTTAATATTCAGTACCTTAGGTAAATTTATACTAAAAACTACAAAGAAAGTGCTGAAGATACAAGTGTATTGGAGAAAACCTCTCCCTACCTCAATCCATGGTTGTTTAACTCAATCTGAAGAGTTATTACCTTCAAGTAACTGAGAAAAGTATAGACGGTGTGTGTGTGTGTGTGTGTGTGTGTGTGTGTGTGTGTGTGTGTGTGTGTGTGTGTGTGTGTGTGTGTGTGTGTGCTCCTGCACGGCCATCACAGTGAGGGCCAATTTCCGCAGAGTGTGTGATCTTTAAGTAAATGGCTGACACTGCAGGATGAAATGCTGTAATGGTTTCTCATATAACTCTCATAATGACTTCCTGTTTCTCTCTAGATGTTTAGTTTGACACCCACATACACACACACACACACACACACACACACACACACACACACACACACACACACACACACACACACACACACACACACAGAGAAAGAGAAAATGAAGAAGGGTGTAAAAAGGAAATTGATAGTAAGGGACTAGAAAGCTGAAGAGTAATGGAGCAGCATACAGAGGGAGGACAGTGGCACAGGAACACAGAGGGAGGGATACGTATACTGTACAGACACATTTGGATTTGGATTAGTGTTCAGATGTAAAGAACCGGGGGTAAAAATTGGGTTCGACAGTAATTACATAGCAACTGCCACACATTTGTGGCATTTTAAAATGTCATTGTAGACGTCAGCCTGATTGACAAACATCCAGACATGGCATTTCTCTACATTATTCAACAAGAAAGTGACAGGCACACGCGCTTCCTGTTGTAACTCCAGTAGAGAGGGAATTCATTATTGAACAGGAACTTCTGACTCCGCATTTCCACTTTGCAAGAGACTATTCTAGCTGTGCAACCTTGAACAGGTCATTACTTTATTTTGACAATCGTATCACAAACCATTCATTTCCATTGAATTCCCATTTAAAAGTTCTTATATTATATTCTTATATCTATTTACGATTCATATATGTGACTGAATTGTGCCAGAGTAACATCACTTCCAGCATATTGTGTCTGAGTGGAATTAATGAGTCTGCAGATGCTCATTTGATCAATATGACAACAAGAAGGAGATGAACCTCATAATGAGGCACAATGGTGAGTTTCTATCTCATCACATCTGAAAGATTACTTTGATCTCTCACACAGACTTCTCAGCTGTTTCTCTCTTGTGTTTGATCATTTTATCTTAACAGTTTACAGATGTGGCATATTGTGTATGTGCAGCAGAAAGTTATATGCCAGCTAAGACTGTCACTACTTCTGTGACCCTCCAACTTTTAATGTCTTAGACGTCACAATATCTCACCAATGATCTCTGTGTGCTTGACCCAGTCAGTCACTGGATGCCGTTCTTTAACTATCATTGTAATTCCAGTGTGTTCTTGCTTTAAAAAAAATCTTAATACAATAATGGTTTGTAGGTAGGTGCATTATACTGTTCATAAAATCCCTGTAGCAGTGGGTAACATGAGGTGTGTGTGTGTTTGTGTGTTAGTAATCAGTATTCTTGTCCTTTTCCGTCTGTATGCTCCTGATGAGAAAGAAGTGCAAAAGAAGCAGCACTTAGTGGAATTGAATGTTTTAGATCACACACACACACACACACACACACACACACACACACACACACACACACACACACACACACACACACACACTCTATACATCACTCCTCCTTTGCTTTGCCTTATCTCCTTGTTTCTTCACGTTGCTCTGCACATGTTCACTCTGTTCTTCCTCCCAAACATATTGTATATGTTTATTTGCAATAGGGTTTCATATCCAGGTGTGAGTTGGTGCACAACTAATAACAACATACAATTAGAAAGACAAAGAAGAACCAACAACCAACAATATCTTTTACAACATGTATTTATGACAAATAGTCAGAAATAGCCAGTACAGCAACATAACTGTGTCACCGTAGATCTTTTATGTATTTGGTATCACAGTACCACGTCCTGAGCAGAATATGTGGCACGTTAGCTCATAAATGCGCCACTGTGCTCACCAACTCTTCAGTACTGTGGCTCCCTTTCACTTGTGTTTTGCAGTAACTTGTGTGTATCTGTCTACAGCGTTTGAAGGCGTATTTTTTGTTATTTTCTTTTACTAAAAGTTAGTGGATCATTTGTGTGGTTCTATAAATTATCTGTTCTTCTTATTGCTTATGAACAAACTGTCAAGACAGGCGTCATCTCCGGCAGCAAGTCGCTGCCAAAGGTCACATAATTCATAATGTCAAGCAGAAGTTATAGACGCTAATGAGTGGGTGGAATCAGTGTGAGTGTGTCAGCCTATTTAGCTACGTTTAATCTGCTCTCAATCACATCTAACTGAAATTGTGCTATTAGTTATCTGGTGTCCAGACTTGCATAGATGCCATAATCATTTCTTATATGTTATATATCTTATATCATCCACATGTTCCTCCTGCTCATTCAGTACAGACCCACAGAACAGTGTGCAGCAGTTTCTAGTTGTGGACTTGTTATACCAACATGGTCCAACCTCTAACAAGGGGAGACCAGACCAAACTGTTTTTCACCCAACTATCTACGTAGCTTACATCCCAGACTACCTACTGAGGCTCCAGGAAAAGGATATTGTTTCCCTGCAGGTTGTGGCCTCGTTGTCATGCTTTGTCAAAGGAGAAAATTCATTGTTCTTTTTCCATGCCAGACCCTACTGAGAGGTAATACTCCTGACAATACAGCTGCAAGCATCACTTGCAAACAAACCACTTTGCTAGGATAACAGAGATTGCAGGAGGGCTGTTCAGAGCTGTTACCTCTTTAATGTGCTCCTCCCTCTTTCCTGTCGGCTGTCTCCTGTCAAACAGCCCCACTTGCATGGCAGACCACCTCCCCTGAGGCTACAGTTGGCTGATGGGAAAGAGATGGGACGTGTAACAAAGGATGTAAGAGAGATAAAGTGAGAATGATTTAGACTGAAGTTAAACATAAAAAAGCGAAATAGAAGAACAAATACACAGAAAGATGCTCAGAGACAGAAATGCAGAAAATAAGCACAGAAATTGATGCAGCTATTAAGAAGTCAGAAACATTAAGGGAAATAAAGGAAAGAAGGCTAAAGGAAAAGAACTATTAGCAAAACCCTAAATTGAAGCTGACAGACTGACTCCGAGCGTTTCTTTAGTTTAGTGTCAAAATATGTATGGTCTTGACTGTATTCACAAGTAAATTATATTATTTACAAATACCTGCTTAAGCAATTATTTGTGCAATTTCTTAATCAGACTCTTTCCAGGGTATCAAATTAATTTAATGATGATTGCTATGACTCAACATGTCTGTGCATTGCTCTAATCAGAGGAGTGTATGTGACCAGTACCTACATATCCAATGCAAGAGAATTACACCCAGTTCAGTTGTGTGGCAGCAAGTGCAGCCACCACATACTACATCAATGTCAGCTCGTCCATACACACCTCGGCTCACAGAGCTGCTACAAGGGATATGTATGGCCCGCTGTGTTCATCAGCTAATCATTAACTATGTCTGATTTTTAGTGCTGAGCAGGTGATGTGCAGTGGGATTTGAAAGCTCTGCAAAAAACAGCTGCTTACTGCTGCCGAAAGTGATGATATGAGAGTGAGGAGAGTGAACCAAACCAGTAAAACAACATTTTAAAGTGTTTTGGTGTACTTTCCTTGAAGTATTTTACTACTATAAATAAAGATGAACTGAGCCCAACTGTGTTTGTGTGCACTCTGCGATCTACTTGTAAAATACAAGCTTTATTTCTCGAGAGCATTTAAAGCTTTTAAACACTGATTTAGCAACAGGCAGCATACTCCTATATTTCTTTAGAGGTTATATGCGCCTTCCCTCTAAGTAAAGTGGAATCAACTGCCCTTAACTGTAATGATAATAATTAACCACAAAATGTTTTTAATGTTCACATATTGGTGAAAACTGATCTGACACATTTATCCTGCAGCATTACATAGCTGATATTATAATCACTATTAAAGTTTCCTTTTTACTACAAGTGTCCTGATCCAAATTGAGTTTTATATTGTTTTTATATTTTTTATTGCATGATAATACCAAGAACAGTGTCACTCTGTGTAGTTATGTGCACAAAAACCCCATCTTTATAAATTGTTTGTGATGTGAGACTAAATGGATGGAAATGAACTTCATTAGCTTACTATACACAATAATTATATGATATTTATTTCTACTAATCTACTATTTAAAATATATTCTATCAACATTTCAAGCAAATAATGAAGCTCTTGAATTAATGAATCAAGAAAGAAATTCAATTTACCGCAATTTTTTGTAGCAGGTTATTATTATTACTGCCCTAATACAACTGTGATCAATGATAATGTGCATCTTTATGGCCGGTAAAGTCAGTCAGCACTTTGGCTGCATGTTGCTGATATAGTCATGTAATCCATTAATCATCCTGATCATTATCATAATGGCTAGAGGCAGGAATCAATACAGTGATGGCCAAGGATGTAGCGGTAAAAAGGGAATAGATGATCAAAGGTTTGGTTTCATGTTCTAAAGTGGTTACTGACTACGTCCAGAAATGCACATATACGGAGATATTTCACTAGTAATCTTTTTAACTTTTTTAACCAGGATATATTCCTGACATCTCCTTAGTTTGTTATGTTTATCTGACTAACATGAAAACAAGGAGAAACAAGCATCCAATACACCTGGACCTGTGCAGGCCTGGGCTGGACTTTCAAAAATGACCACCATATGTAAAATGTTCTATTTCTTCCATTTCTCAAACTGCCTCTCTGCTAATAGCATTCGCCATCTCCTGTTATCTAATAGTGTTTCCCACCATTACCACCACCATGCTTCATCAACAGAAAACCTTTAAATGTCAACATTTAAAATGAAAACATTTCTGCACATGCCGCCACTAGAGCCTTTCATAGAACTGGATACTGGGTAAATCGTTTAAGACTCATTTGAGTGAGTCATTAGGAATAATGAAATATGCTGCATTACTGTTATGGCTGCAGAGTTTAAGACAATTTATGTTGTTTTTTTTTTTATCCCACAGACAAAAACAAAATATCTGAGATGCTGTTTGTACTGAATGTCCAAATGAAGAGAGTTACAGCACTGATGAACTCAGGCACCGTACAGTAAAATAAAAACTAATAATAGAAAATCACTTATCAGAAACATTGCGACTGACACATATTAGCATAAAAAACGAAATTATAATGCTCAATTTACTACAGCTGACCCATGAGGAGCATTTTACAACCTATTTTCAAAGCACTTTTTGACACCTGAAAGTTGTTCAGTGTTTACACCACAAAACTACCTGCTGGTGACATTAGGTTAGAATTAGTGCGACTGGTCTACACACTATCAAACTCCACACATATATCACACACTAAAGCGGTAAAAGTAGTACTTTACATCCCTTAATGAAGCTTCAGGACTTGGGCCGAGGTGGCTCTGTTGGCTGGTGGGTGGAGTTCCTCATTTAGGGAAGTGGTGTCATCTGTGCCAAATCTTAAAAGCCTGGTGTTGCCTGCATGTCAGGCTCATTGTGTAGTGAGCGCCCAGGGTGCAGTTCTTACTTTCAATTTATTAGATGTGAGGACTGAGACAGCATTTTGCAGGCAGCTCGTTTTTTGTAACTTCAGTTTATTTTCAGGTAAAATAAGGTGAAGTCTACTGTAAACTGCCACGTGCCTAAACTGATAACCTCTTTCCTTAACACATGTAAAATTCATCATTTGGAATAATAGAAAACTATTAACTCTAATAGAGCCTGTCTGCATGCTTCGATGTGTCAAACAACAACCAACAGAACTCCCCCATAACAATGAAACATACCATTATGTCCTTTATGTGTTTCCACTTTCAGAAATTAAATTTTCTCACCCAGACCGTACAATGGCAAGATTTGACGATGCAGCAAATTCTGGATGAACAGGGAAATAAAGCTGTGGAAATACTGAAAAGGAACACATATAAGAGTCATCATTCATCTCTAATGCATGCTGTTGTGGACAGTTTATTTGGCCGGTTTATTGGGTTTCTAATACAAATGTGTTCTTCGCGACCAGTTGTATTTCTCACAAAAAATCCAGAATTGTGCATGAGAGTGAATGCATGCTTGTGTATTTGTATCCACTGTACAGTATATCAGCCTTCGTAGCACTGTGTATATGCTTAACACTTGAAAGTGTTTGCTCACATTCTTACTGCATCTGCAGATCTCAGCCCATCTGGCTGAACTCTAAAGTCATTTTTAGTTAGTGACCTATTTACTTCAATAACGCACAGATACACGCTGGATGTGTTTGTTTCTGTATAACGAGGCAAACGTACTTTACACACAGGATGAAAACTACGGAGAGAAATTCTTAGGGTGGGAAATGAGCCACTAGATTTGTGGATCACCATCTTACATGTACTAACTTGTTTTGTTGAGTGGCAGGACGATATTATGCCTGTGATGTTTTATTTATTTATTTCCTTGTGGACTGGGACAGAGACACTATAGTGGATGTAGTGGACAGCATTGTTATGTCAATAAAACCTATTATTTATCATATTGTCATAACTCATCTTACTAAAGGCCATATAATGTATAGAAGTCAGTGTGGGTGTCAGTTCATTATGGCAACTCTGTGTATTGTGGCTGCAGGCGGCTGTTCCAAGCCTGTCCATAATTCTCCTCTTGGCAAGTCCTCTTATGAGTTGAAGCAATGTCCACTCAGTGAACCCTCCTCTTCCCCCTCCCTCCGGTGTTTTAATATCTGCCTTTTCTTTCCTTGTATTATTCTCTAATCGTGCTTTGGTGTCACATTTTCAGTCCACACCTATCTTTTCTTCCCCTGTCAGCTGGTGTCCAGCTTTACACTGAAGGGAACAAAATGAAAAACTGGCACCCTCGTTGTGTTCGAGGTTCTGTTTAATGCATGTCCTGTGGTTCTCCCTGCATCATTACCATGGATCAGAACAAATGTTAATGTCCTTACCTTAGCAATAAATGCCTTACCAACCCTCCTCTATACTGAGATTTCTCAGACTTCTTGGCCTTTATCCCAATAAACAACTGGAAAATAAAGACATTGTTTATCATTAGCAAATGACAGTGTACAAAACACTCAGCTAGCAAATTCTCATTTATTGCATCTCATATAAACTTACCTATAAAGTTACCTAGCAGGGCAGAAATTCACTCACCATATATCCTTGCTGTGTACAAATTGCACTAATAAGCAACTGTTGTCATGAATCCTTTTTTTTTTATCACCCACAGTTCCTCTACCTGCTTTTATTGCCCACTGATCTGTGTGGATTTTGTTTCCAGTTCTGCCTGCCCACCCCAGTGATGTTTTTTCGGGACAGATTTCATTTAGTTATATAATGTTCTCTTTACATGCAATATACAATGTTTAAAGTGTGGGATGTGCACCAGCTGGACACTGCTGTGAGGTTAGAGATGAATCACTAAACTTATTGATAAATTATGCAAAACCATTAGTTTCTCAGTATTAGAGAATGTTTTCTGACTTTTCTTTCAAGTTGATTAAACTCTTATTAAAGAGAATATATAGATCAGAACATCCTTAATGAAGAACTCCAGTCTTAACTTGGTTAAGGTAGTGACCTATCAAACACTGAGGTCACTGGGTCACAACACTCAAGTTAAACTGGAAACTGAAGAAATCAGCATGTTAACATGTTCAGGCAGCAGACGAGAACTGTTCCTGTTGTAAATCAAGAACACTGGGGAGAGAGGAAGCAAGTGCAAGGTTTGCTTCTGCCTTAGAGGCAAAGCCAGGAAGAAATGTGAACATTTTCTCTTCTACCCATTCACCTGATACTGTAGTTAGTGAGATGGAAGGTGGTGTTTTACCTGTGCATGCCAATTCTGGTCTGAATAGACACAATGGCAGTCAAAAGTCCCCAAGCAGATCCTCCAGTGCTGGGAGGGTTTGTGCAGTTTGGCATCAAGTGTATGATTTGGATGAGGATCTCTTAGTTCTTAGAGAACTAACAGGTAGCTGCTCACAGTGACATGTGAGCATGGAGAAGGAGCAGGAAAAAGGGGATATATTTAAAGAGCAGCATGCCAAATAATTACCATTATCAGTAATCATGACTCTGATGTCTGGCCGTGTGGGCTGTTAGATGGAAAGCTTTCGCATACCCTCAGTTAAAGTGTGTAATAGCTCGTCTTATGTTTTCTATAGAAAGAACGTAATGCAAATTCCCACAGACTGCAGGAAGCCATATTGTAGTTTATCTGCACAATGCAGAACTCTGCAAACTCACTTAGGACACAGCATGGAGATTCGACTAGAATGCCAAGCAGATAGGCTAAACACAGGGGTTTTATTTATTTATTTATTTATTTGCCTGCTGTATCTCCTTTCCTACACTCTCCCACATACAAACTATCCCACATTTTGCGTGTGGGATCTTGTGGGTCTTGTCCTTCGACACGATATGCCACCCATGGTGTATGTAGTTTAGACCAAAAACATATGTTGTAAAATGGAACAAGTTAGGCTATGTGGCAACTATGCTTTCCTCTACATGCTCCAAACTATTTCTGCTGCCCTAAATGACAATAGCACAAAGCTTTCTGGTAAAGATCATTGAGATAAGGATGAAAAGACAATATCAGAGGAGAGGATTAGCGATGAGAAAATGATGAGAGGAAATGACAGGGAACAAAGGACACAAGAAAAAAAAACTCAACCAAGAAAATATTGTTCTGTTCTCTGAAATTAACATAGAAACTCTACTACACTAGCTACAGAAACTAAATTCTTAGTTTTTCTTGTACTAAATTCTTAGTACAAGAAAACAAAAAGTAAGTTGGGTGATGCAGTTGTTGTTCTTTCACTACTAACTATCAAACTGAATTGCCTTCTCATGCTCTAATCAACTAATTCCTGGGTTTTGCACACAACCTGAGACACAGACACCTAATTGTGACTGAGTCTATTTGTGCAGTGTGCTGTACCTTGTGTTGCTCGTGCATACATTTATGTGTTTGAGTGTTTTTCACTCTTTGTCTCTGTCCTAAGCTCTGAATGTGTCTTTCTAGTTCATTGTCAGAGCCTTCATGTCCTGATGCTGCTACATTCACCATCATCCTCAACAGCCTTCTGTGTCTGACAGCTGAAACATAAGCTTCTTCTTTCTGGCCTTGAACACACATCTTTCCACACGATGATGTGTTAAATACAAATCTCTCTAAACAACAGCACAGGAACAGGACAAACCACCTACTGACTGCACTTCTCTCAAACTCTTCCTCCACATCTTTGTCACCTCATATCATGATTTATGATTGGAGCAGAGTATAAATAACACAACAAACACAACAACAACACAAAAATACCCTCAGAACAACTGAGTCATGTAGGACCAGAAACTGCCTTTTGTATCTGCATATGTGAACACACCGTTACACTTTCTTATTCAGAGACTGTAGACAGTCATCTCTTCATAGACAGAAAGGTTAGAAATGGCTTAGACTGGGATTATGTGACCTTTTCTAACTCTCCAACTGCCTGTAAGATTACTTTCCTAACCTTACTTCTATCCCGAGGTTTAGGGAGAAAGAGATGATGAGAGCAGAAGAAAACAGTTTGATGCCCTCCAGCTGGCTCTAAGCCTAAATATCCACCAGTATCACTCTCCGTCTGTGTTAAATGTGGGTAATATCACATTGGCAGTGTTGAATTCAACAGCTGTAAAATGGCTGATGCTGATTACAAAACCATTCCATAAAGCAGCAATGGGTGTCTGATCACCCAACAGTTTCTAGGTATGCCTACTTAGCCTCCTTCTACTGACTCAGCATGATGTGTGCTTTGGACACACAAACACACTGATCATAAGAGCCACCCCTGGCCCCTCCTGGCTGTTCTTGATATGCAATTGTTTCCTCACAAACACACACACATGCATTCATTTCACCTCAAACTACATTGAAATAGTAATATTTATCAATGAGTGTTATGCTCAGTGTGCAGCAGGCACATATACACATCAGTGTTGCTGTCTATACAGTGTAGAAATGCTTTACACGCTAAACGATACGTACACAGAGAAAAACACACAAGCACTGATCAGATCAGCTGCTTTGCTGCTCGCTTTATGCATTACAGGAAGACTGAAATCACAAACGTACATTCATTTTCACATCTGACAGAATCCGTCTCCCTCTCATACATCACACAGAAACAAACAGCCTGTCTGCGCGTTCTTACAAATGCGCACACACACATACACCATAAACACACTCGCTATTTACTGAAGATATCTTCCACCCCCATCAGGACACACACTACACACATGTTCAGCACACATTTGCTTTTGGGAGCTATTGTTTGCTCAGTTACTTTCCGTAATATGCTGGTCCCTATGGATTAACATACTATTGGCATTAATTCATACTGTATATACGTATAGACAATTTCCAGACATAACTTAGGAATCAGTTCATTAATGTTGTCTAAGTGCTCATATTTGGTTCAATCTGCTGGTGCTACCTACCCAAGTGGCCTTCTACTCATTATAAACAACCAGAAATATAAAAGACATCACTTCCTCTATGACTGGCCAAAAGATTTTCATCCTGAGGCAACATTATTCTGAAAAGCGCTCTCTCGCTTTACTCTGTCAGAGTAATGCTGAATAACCCTGACTTTAGCCTGGAGCTAGCTTTATTCTAATTAGACTTCACTTTGCAGGTTTAATGTTACAGTTTTATTACTTAACCCTAATCTAAATGATCACTGTCACCACTCAGATAATAGAGAAGAAGAGAGCAAACCGCTGACATGCTCATTTCTTTATTTTTTACATACACTAATTTAAATTCAAAGAGCACAGATGATGATGATCTGATGTTATGTTTGATTGTGTTCCACTGTAAATCCCATAATTTAAATGGACAGTTACACATTATGGAAATGTGCTTACTTACATTGTTGCCTAGAGTGAGATAAGATGATTGATAGTTCACTCATATCTGTGCATTAAAGCTGGGTTTACAACAAGAAAACAAGAAAAATGAACGTTCATTAAATTTAAAATACAAAATAACTGCGACTTTGTTAAACATAGACACAGTTCTATTGTTCTGTTCTGTTCTCTACTGTTTTTTTATGTTGGTTCTTGTCCATAACTTACTTGTTGTGCACTTGGATCTGCCGGTTTGTGAAACGTTGACACTAAGTTCAGAACTAAGTTACAAACCTCAATAACTAAAGGATCCTCGTGGTGAAGTGCCCTGCTCAGTATTTTGCTGCTGTGTGAAAAGTGAATTTCACGTTTCAACTAAAAGCCTCGCTGTAGGTTAAAGTGGCCAAAGGGCTCATCGATTGTCTGACGGTGTCACTGTGTAATGTGACGGTGCAGCTTCTCAGAACAGACTTCATCAGTGCAGACGCCTCAGCTACTGAATCATCTCATGTCTTCCTGCCTGTCTTGTCTGAGGTGCTTTGGTCTGTGGCCTTTGCTCTTTGAAATATTTGTTTCTTCATATTAAATTCATCCTGGTGAGGTTTTCAGCATTTTCAGCATTTTACATTGGTCACAATAGTTCTTCTTCTGCTGCTTTTATTAAAGTTGAATGCCAGAAGTTATGTTTCTGATATTTCTCTTATTTTCTCCTGGGTTTCCTTCCTGGGGTAACACTAAACTAGTTTATCTTCTAAAGTAATGTCTGTAAGTATTACATTTATAAGATTGTATTGCATTATCCACTTATGTTTAATTGTGAGACTGTCTTTGCCAGAATATGAAAGTCACGTGTGCACATTTTGCACTTCATTGTGATTTATGAAGGAAGTATGCATGGATTCATGTGTGCACAAAGTTTTATACTGTAAATCTGATTTTTTTTTTTCAAAAATCATGTGTCTACATGTGCTTACATGTATTTGTGGCATGGATGCCCCACACTGCATTCCCAGACTGAATTATTAAGCCGTTCTATCCCTGCTGCTGTGCTCAAGTACATCCTCATTAAGGTGCTACACTCTTGTGTATACACATCTAGTTAACTGGTACCTTTACTTTTACAGAATCATTAACAACACTGTTTCACACTTACGATTACAGGCTTTAGGTGCAGCAACACTTTTGATCTGGATATATAAAATACCAAGCAAAGCACATTGCATTATCGAATGATCAAAGTAAAAAGCATTCATTAAATCAGAGAATGGTGTCTCTGATAATGAACGTTGTCTTCTTCGCTACATAAAAAAATAGCTGTCTATACAACTAAATCTAGATTAAAACCTGTGGAGTAATGACTGATAGGTCAGCATCATGACCTCTCCCTTCAAATGTGGGTGTAACTGTTACCGTCATGCATGCATGGATGCTTAGGGGTTATATTGTACATGTGGACATATATACAGTAAGAATGATGTTCAGAGTAAGGGCGAGAGAGGCTGTGTGTGTGTCAGGGTGTGTCATTGTCTCTTGTCAGGGTGGTTCACACTCTATACCGTGATATGGTGACACATGAAACACCAATGTCATGCAATAGGTTCTGTGTATGTGTGAGAGAGAGGCTAACAGCAACAGTGACAAGACGAAGTTAGTCAGCTCAAAAACTGTAGCCCATGGCATTCTGTGTGTGTGTGTGTGTGTGTGTGTGTGTGTGTGTGTGTGTGTGTGTGTGTGTGTGTGTGTGTGTGCGCGCATGTGTGTGTATAGTCAAAATGACACAGCGTGTGTGCATTTCCCATTGATAGTACATATTAGCTTTCATGTGCTGTGAGCATGGACACATGTGCACACACACATGTCTTGTGCTCAGATGAAGCTTAGAAAACATGAGCTGTAGCCTCGGGCTGAAATGATGTCATTGTCGACCGCGTGTGTGTGTGTGTGTGTGTATGTGTGTGTGTGTGTGTGTGTGTGTGATGACTCAGGGAATTGGTGTATAATTTCCCACAGTAAATTCTTTGTCTTGTCTTTCTGACAGATGCAGATTTTAATCTCCTCCCTTCATTCTGTGTCTTTGTACCATTTTTCTTTTCCATTACACTTCCATGCAGTTTTTTTTCCCTGAAAACAAAAAAATCATTAATGATGACAAAGTGAAACAATCAGACACCAGCTTTGTAAATTAATAATGTAGTATGGTATGTTACTGTTGTCATTTTTCATGTAACGGCCACTTTTTAGTTTTTACTACTACTTTCCTGGATTGCTTTCTTTCACCTTGACTGCTCTTTTTAATCTTCTTTTCATTCTTCTTTCTCCAGCTCTCATCTTGGTCTAACACTTTTTCATTCCTTACTTTCTCTTATAGCACATCCCACTCACCATTCCCTCCTAACATATTTCCTTCTTGCACACCACCCTCTCTCTGTTTCACCTTCATCTGTTTCTCTTTTCCCCATCATCACTCCCATTATGTGAGGCCACCAGGTCGAATGCCTACTGCTGAGCTGTGGCACATACACACTCAGGAACATCATGCTTAGAAAGGAATTAGAGTGAATGCTAAAGACAGTGGAGCGGGATCACACAGAGTGAAAGACAAATATGGGGAAACAATAAGAAAAAACTAACGTGACATATACTTGCAGTAGTACTGTAAGTTTGGAAACATCTACACAATTCTGTATTCTTATATTTTATTGGTTTTCTCCAATCAAATGGTTGTAAATTGATCATAAAACACTGATGATTGAAATGTTACATGGGTTGTGGGTCATTGTTTAACACAGGCGAGGAGCATGTTTTCTGTGATTTCATTATTTGTACACTGAAATGTGATGTCCTTACAATAATACTTAATAATAATAATAATAATAATAATAATAATGCTGCTGTAAATGTTTCATGTACTGTGAATTATGCTTCAGACAGTCAGTCTTTTTAAATCATAAATCAGATGTCTCTACCAGTTTCCAGCTGGACTGTAATGAGTACTGTATTTAAAGTAGCATCTACTGTATTCTGTTCACTTTGTGTACTGGCAAAGTTCAGAATTATAGAAGGTGACTAATAGAAGATTGACAGTTGTTAGACAAGCCAAACCTTATTAGATGAATGCACTGGTGACTGTGCTGTCAGAGGCCTTTAGTTGTGAATTTCAAATATGGAAATTATGCACTTTCAGCTTTGGTTGTCATCTTTCATTTTGTATCATTGTTGAAATTAAATGTTCCACAGATCTGGGAGATTTACGAGATGTACTGATTGTAATAATTGAAATGCTCCTTGTCTCGCTTGGTCCGACACTATGACCTGGACAAGTCAGTTCTGCTGTTGTGGCTGTTTCCTGTCAAACTGTTAAACTTCTGACACGTAGTCTTTTTGGTCTCTTTCAATATACAACTGCTTCATCCAACCAAACTAACATTTCAGAAAGTTCAAAACCATTCTGACACCTACATGAACGGATTATTTACAGTAAAGCACCCTCTTTCTGAGTTAGTAAATAAACACTAATAATGAATCATTTTATCACAAATGGCTTTTATGAGGCTGTGTACACTGTATCTCATGGGTTATATTGACTGTAGCAGGAAAGAGCTTATGTCTGTATAGCATCTCCAGTCAGGAATAACAAATACCAACTAGCACCTACAGTGCAGTCAGTCATCAGTGAATGCAACAGGTCAACAATCATTTAAGATTGTCCTGTATAAAAAGGCAATGCTGGGTCACTAACTTGTTTATAGTGAATATACTGTGTATATTGCCCATTCAGACTGCTTTAACACTGCTGGATTTCTATGCCTCCGCCCCTCTGACAGGACGTGCTACGAACTGGGATTATGCCCGTTTCCGTGCTCTGCGGCGTCTTGTTTCGACAGCTCTGGCTGTTCTCAAAGCATCCTCGTCTCTTTGGTTTTCCTCCTGCATGCCTGCTCTGATGTGGCTCCAGTGGAGGAAGCCAGATTGTCCCAGAGGCTGCCCCAGGCAGAGTGATGACAACTGGGCAACTCTGCCAGCCAACAGGCCCTCCTCCTGGGAAACAAGATGCTGGTTTGCACACACACACACACACACACGGAGAAAAAAATAAAAATCACACTGCCGGGCTCGATAACATGCAGCTCACACAAAGAGCTCAGAGTGACATTCCCTGACGGCAGTGTGACATGCTGAAGTGTCTCACCCTGTGTGCAGTACATGCCATGAAGCACTGCAAGATAATTGAATCACACGCATTTAGATCAAGTGTACCACTAAAGAAGGAGTCAATGAGAGACGGTGAAACAAACAGAACAATGTTTCCTATCCACTTCAACAGGACATCACACTGAACTGGACTGTATCACTGTAATGTGTTTAGGTTTTTATTATGATGCAGATAAGGGCAATACTACAACCAAACCGAAGTTAATAAGAGCTAGAGGTTGGGAAAAAGGTAAGTGGAGGTGACGACTTCAGGGGGCACTGCCCCAGGTGGTCGGGGGTGGGATGGCTCCTTCACATGAAACACACTTTTTATCATACAATGCGAGATTGAACAGGATTTCAAACCAGATAGACGACAAAGTAACAGCGTTAATGTCAGCATCATTCATTCGAAATCATTTTGTGTGTGTTTCGTTAAAATGGCCGTGTCTACTCCTCAATGTCACTGAAACTCATTTACACACGAGGTATTACAGGCTATTAAAATCCCAGCTAAGGTGGGAGGATTTACAGTTCAAGCCATTTGCACAGTGATACTTCAGTATATTTATTAATTATCCCTTTTATTATTAATATTCATTTTGTCAGAGACACACAGACTCAGAGGGTAAATCCACTCACCTTGAGAAACACAACACCTTCAGCAGGTTGGCCTGCACGTTTGTCACAAGGTAAACCTGTCAGTGCCACAGTTTTACTATGTCACACACGCCCAGGATTCCCGTGTAGTGTGAAAGAGGTGCAGGTAACTTAACCTTTTTTTGTTAAGTGTTGCAGCGTGCACTGAAATTTGTCAAGGTTAGTGGAACCGTGTCTTTGTGTCAACAGTTTGAGATTAGATCTTGCTTGTCAAGCGTCTCTGGGTGACTGTTAGGGCTCCGTGACCAACCTGACCACCTACGGTACAAGCTTACAGCAGCAAAATTAACTTCTGTTCCTGGATCTTCAAATTGATAAGGAGCTATGTCAGGTGAACTAAAGTTCAGATGTCATAGTAGTGCTTCAAAACTCTTTTTCTTTTGCTCACTTAATTTCAAGTCATGCTTCAACTGTTCGAAGCTAAACTGTTCTGGTGATATGAGAAAATTGAAACAGAAACGTCAGCAGTGGAAACTTTTTACAAGTCTTCCAAACATGAAAACAACATCTTGGCATACACAATGAATAATTACACCATCTTTAACACACACACACACACACACACACACACACACACCCACACACACACACACACACACTCCAAACTGTTCCCTGTAGTTGTGGTTTGACAAATGCTTTAATGATTTTGTTACAAGCTCTTGATTGCATATTGTCCACATTCAGACTAAATATCTAATCTGTAACTTTGAAATGTTCTCGCTCTACACAACCCTGTCGTGTTGGAAATGTTTCACAGTTCTGATGTGGCAGCAATGACATTGACACAGCACTAAAAATGTCACCATGTCTTATATCAACTCGATGTAATTTGCTGTAATAAAAATTTCATTCCGCCTTAACTGCAGCTCTTATTTCTTTACTTGTCTTGGCACTTTTCATGTACATGTCATTTGTAGGGTCATAGGAATATTGTCAGGACGCCGTTGATGTGGCCCCTGATTTCTGTACTAATGGGTTATAACAGAAGTAGGAGAAACTAAAGTTTGCTCTACTCTTTGAAGTGAATTTACAGATTTTTCACACCTGGAAATTTGAACAAGAGTTTATGATTGTATACATTAAGTTTTAGTTTTTTTTTATGAAATCCTGTCATCATCATCAACATGGTCTCCGGGTTCTTCACTTTCTCTTCCATCTTCTTACGTCCCCTCTTTCCTATTCTCTCAAAGAAAAACAATATTCCTTATGAACTGAACTTAGATGTTGAGATTGTAAACTCATATGCACATGTGGCCATACCACTGCAAACACAAACATACATTTGTTGTGTAATAACCCTACACAAGGACACCACTGACCTTGCTGTAATTCTGAGCATGGTTTGTGTTTCTTCCTCAGTTCATTCTTCTGCGTTACTACAGCTGGTATTGATGTGTATCCAGTTACTGGATTTGATCCCATGTTTGCGTTTTCATGAAGCTCAACCATCCAAATTAACTGCTGAAACACAAGATGCGCACATTACAGCATGTTTATTGGCTTAAATCATGGCAATCAGCCTCGATCAGTGTGTGCTTCAATAAACTGGAGCCTTTAGATTTTTAGCTGAAGGACACCAGTGAAACAAAATACCTCTAAAGATTCACCCTGTTGTCTCTTGAAGTGTCACAGTTAAATAACCTTTGGCGTAACCCAGCCACCTGTACAAAGAGTTTCAGCTTCTAAGGCCACTTAGACGACTGCAAAGATCTGAAGAAATTCACTGAAGACCAATAGCACAGTAAAAGACTTTAATTTTAGTGTTACTGTTCTACTTTGAAATTTTAAATTTAAAGAATCTCTCCCTCTCTCTCTTGCTGCTTTTAAAGTTTCTTCATCCCCTCATTTCTTTCCTTTCTAACCTCTTTTTTTCATTAATTGCCTCAATAGTTCTGTAGTTCAATAAATTCTGTTTGTTCTTTTAATAGAGTTGCGAGAAACTAAACCTCAAATGTATATTTCCAGTTAGCACATTAAAGACATCACTGCAAACCTAGAAGTTATAGTGTATGAAATAAATCATGAATAATCCTGAACAAAAATGTCCTCTGTGTGTTAGTTTATTGTTTTAAATTATATATCCTGTAGCAGTTAGGACCTCAGCCTCAACCTTCCTATATATATATATATATATATATATATATATATATATATATATAAAAAGAAGCTGTATCATGTGATTTGTTTAGCTGCAAGGTGTATTGATTATTGTCATGCATTAAAGGAGAAGAAAGAGTAAGATAAACCTCCACTTAAGGAATCGTTGCAATTTAATTTATCACGTACTTTCAAATTCACTAACACTACTAACCCAGCCTGTGGACACACATTATTTTCAATGCATTTGTGAAGCTGTGCAGCTTCTAAAGATACATGTGAGAAAGTGTACACATTTAAAGCACATTAGATTTAAAAGATCACAGTGCTCAGTTTAATACAGTATAGTGAAAGGTTGAATAGAAACAGACTTTTGCTGAGTTTTAAAAGAGACAACTTGAAGTTCACTTTTGCAAAAAATAAGCTCTTTGTGACTAAAGACAGACACACAAAGACAGACAGAGACAAACAGTAACAGTAATGATATGAGAGAAGTGGAGAAACAGAAGAGAGTGAGATATTGTACACTAACGCTAATAAACAGAGGAGATTGATCCTTTTTTCATAAAAGCAGAGTGACAGATTCTCTTTCTAATCTTTTCCGTAGCCTCCCCAACACAAATACACACAGTATGTGATCTTCCAGCTGCAATGGCCTACTGCTGTATAGTAGCGGCCATAAAATGTCTGAATGTATTCCTGCAAATATCATCTCCCAGCTCTGCTCCAGCCTCTGCAGGAGATCTGGCTGAATGAGATTTTTTAACACCCATCAATCAAAGCACTTTCCTCTTTAGCTGCACTTTTTTCCTAAAGCTGTAAGAAAAACCAAATTGAAATTCATCTCATTCTGTGTCCTTTTTATGTCCACATACATATTTTACATCATTTTTGTAGGTTTGACTTCCATTGTTACTGTATTATTATTCCTTCTTTCTACCAGTGTAGTCCCGGCACATTTCAGACTTGTCTGAACCATTTGTTATGTTAGCTAACCAACCCCAGAGGAATACGTTTATTATGTGAATACAATGTGTACACCCAGAATGTACATTTGCCAAATAGGAGTTTGGCACCAACCAGACAAAAACAGAACTTTTGATGGATGATGGGGTGGACCGGAACATAATTTACATGCTATAAGAGTCGCAGCAGTGTGGAAGGTAACAGTTCAGCAGCACAGCACAGCAAAAGAATGGTATGAACAGCTTTCAACGGGTTGTTGTTCTGCATAGCATGCATTAGATTTAGCTGCATTAAGTATATTATGGCATCTTTATTGAAGCAATCATGTCTGTGTGAACTGGTTTTAAAAAGTAACATGTATTGGTTTTTGTTTTTTAGCCTTTTCACTAAAAGCTGGATTCAGGCGGATGTGATGCCCACTGAGCAGCTCCACTGGAGCCGTTTTTAAAGGTGGGAGGAAAGTGAGTCCTTTTTGTTCCACAAGCAAAACTGAAAAATAACCAATCAGTTAAAAAGGTGGTGCACTGGTCTACTTGTTGTCACCCGGCACACACACAGTAACACACACACACACACACACACATGCACACACCAAACAGTACTGTATCTGGTTTGCACTATAATGCTGAGCTCAGCAGTTCTGACTCCACTCTACAGATTAGTCGCTCAACTCCTCTTTGTTTTAATCTATTACTGACACAACTGACTGACATCAAACACTTTAAACGAATGTGCACTGGGCGTGGGTGGGAGTGGAGGCCAACGGATGGGTGGAGGCACGGGCTGAGAAAACACAAATAAAAACTGTAAGGAGAAGAGTGTGGGTTAGAGGACCTCGAGGGAAAGTCGAGATATTAAAGCCGTGCTGGAGTTGTACTGTAGGGAAAGGAGAAGTATGTGGAAAATAGGGATTAAAGACTCACAGAAAATGTGAACTATCAAAACAAAAACAAAAACCTTCAGCTACAAAAGAAAAGAAAAGAAACTTGTAAATATGTCAACAGAAATGATAATAATAATAGAAATAATTAATAATTGAGTTCCAGCTGCAGGCTCCTGCTATCTGCCTATCAGTAAAGTGTAATCTAATCATTACTGCCTAATGTTTGGAGATGTCTCTGGGTGTCCACACTTGGCCTGAAAATGTCATTAACTTTCCAGAGCTAGATTCATCTAAATCTGTGTCCGTGTTACTTTCCTCCCACTTCTTCCCCTTTGTCTCTTTTGCATCACTAATGTGCTTTGTGACTGGCTGACATCCTGGCCAAGAAGGACGTAGGGGTTTTACAACAGCATCATACATTAAACTGTAGGGATATACAAAAGCAAGCAAACAAAATACACTTGTGAAAGACGCTTGTCAAAGCATCATTTCTCCTGAAAAGCATAAAACAACTGGAACACTCTGCAAGAGAAAACACTGTCTTCTGGAAAATATGAAAAAACAAATTGTGGTATATTTTATAAAATAAATAATAAATAATGATTTTTCATTCTAGTGCCACGATACAACTCCACAGTGTGGTGCTTTAAGAACACAGCGTGCAGTAAAAGGTCTCTGTGCCCCTGTGAATTCAGATGTGATCCTTGAACGCGCTGCCTAACATACAGGCGCAGATGAAATATAAAATGCAGCCTGAAGCAATAAAGAGGAGCTGCTGAGCTGCTGATAGCTTTGCAGCCACATCAGATTTTACTAAATGTATCAACATATTTCAGACGTTCCCTCATAAAGTGCATTGATTTGGTGGATGTCATGCTGATATCTCTATTCCATCTATACTGACTCAAACTATAAGGAGGAAAAGAGGCCGTGAGGAAGAGCTGTGAGACAGTAGAACCCCAAAGGGGGATCATCTCAATATTAGGAAGATGTACAGCACTTCCAATACCCAGTGTTTGCACATCTCAGATAAGGCTTGCAGCTTGCAGCACTCTCACCATGACTCGGAAGTTCTTATTCTACCTCAATAACCAAAACAATCTCTTCTCGTTCTACGGTGTATTGTCCTGAAATGCCTTGGCTGAGAGACAATTCTGCAAAAATCAGTACGTTAAACCTGGAGTTTGTGGTAAAAGCACTTGAGTCTTCTGTGTGAAGTTAGTTTCTTAATACCTTAGTGCCTGGGGATATACTGTACATGAAGACTGGCTTCTCAGAGCGGAATAAACACGTCTGAAAGCAGTGTTGAGGGGAGCTGGGAAAAGCAAACTTATTATGGAAATGTCCATAGTGTGAGGAGGACCAGTGAATAAAAAGCACATTTAGTTGTGTAATAATACCCTTTTACATTGCCGCTGAATTTTAAAACATACATTATGCCAGAGAGGTATAATGAGCATTAAATGACCAGTTCCCTGAACTATCAACTGGGTAATAAATATAATGAATAGCTGGCAACCTCGTGTGGCTGTGGTTTTGGGAACCGTCCTATATGAGAGAAGATGTTCCAGAGACAGACCCCTCTTCTTCCTAATTATGCAATAGCTTCTTCAAGCCCTTTGAGTTTCCAGTCGTCCCCTGCCCTTGACACTCACGCATACATGCAAGACCTTTCCCTAACTCTTTAATTGGACCTGAGCCACAGTGAGAAGGAGGGCTGACACGACACTTTGGCTAATGACACACTCTGTCCTGTTTAGTAGGACTAGTCACACACACACACAAACTCCTGCACACTAATGAGGAACACGGATCCAGTCTAAAGTCTGAAGCTAAAAGAGGATCAAGGCAGTAAAGTTTCACTGAAATGAGACTTTGTTGTATTCACATTAACAAAGGTTAAGTGACTGATCTGTCCACACACATACACCTCGGCAGACAGCAGGGGACCCAAAAAATGCAAACACGTGCTGAATTCTTGAAACAGACAAAGCTCTGATGAACTTATCTGTATGGACAAAGTGAGAAGACCAATAAGCAACACACATTAATTCTGAATTTAATAAGGTCTGAACTCGTCCTGCCTACAGTGCCAATCACTTTTAATCAGGGCCGTGTTTTCATTTAGTTTCATCTTCTCTGGTCTTTCTCTTATCTGTCCTGAGGCATTTCTACCCCACTGGAGTCAAGTTGAAGCTGATGAATGGACGCACCCCATTTCGTCTCTTCCAGCGTGTTCAGCATGACCAACATTGAGAAACCCCACCAGTGAGTGCAGTAAGAGGGTTTCCACACGAGCGTAACTCAAATTTTAACTGAATTTCATGAAAATCTGTGCATGTTTCCATCCACTGGTTCATCAAGAAACTGCTGGCAGAGCTCATTTCTAGTCAAGAGCCATTAAACTACTGCAGAGGAGGAGGGAGCAACAAGATGGCAGAGTCAAAAGAAGAGCAGTCAAACCTCAGATGAAAAGAAATCATGGAAATATGGATTAGTTTACATGTTAAACTGAAGAATATAATAATCTCTTCTTCACTCTGAACAGATCTCTTTTGGTATGCTGCTATAGTGCTTTTTCATTTCATTTGGTGCATTTTGCTTTTTTCAATGCAGCTATTTCTGATGTTCAACTCAATATATTATGAGGTAAAAACCTCATAATATTTTATATGTTTTAGAGATTAACTTCAAATATGTGTTAAAATTTGAAATACACATAAATACATAGTAAACATAAACAAATACTGGTGGATTTCTGAATCCATTCTACCGGCACATTGTTCTGTTTATCGTCTTTCTTGCCTTGATCCCATCTCACTTCTTTTCTATTCCTCTTTTTCCTCTTTCTCCCTCCACCTTTGTCTGAATTAATTCACTGCCCTTTCATGACTCAATCCCTGCCAGTCACGTTTTGCTTCTCTCAGCAAATTGTGTGAGTGTGTGTGTGTGTGTGTGTGTGTGTGTGTGTGTGTGTGTGTGTGTGTGTGTGTGTGTGTGTGTGTGTGTGCATTCATTCACAAATCCTATGCTTCCCGAGTAGGTAACTATAATACTGATTTGTTGCTCCCGACAGCAGCTGCATCTCAATCCACTCTACTCTGGGAATCATAAGCAGAAGAACTGTTATATTGTCTTCCTCTCTTCTTCTCACTCTCTCCAGTACACACACTTTATTTATTAATCTTGTCACGTTTACACCTTCTCTTAATAACCTCTTTCATTCTCTTTATTTCACATCTATTTCATTCAGCTCATTTGCAGCAGCAGTCTCTCAGTATCTGATCTGGATGAAGCTCTTCTTGACCTTTACTGGTGTTACAGTCACATTAAAGCAACTCGGTAATGTACACTTAGATTCCTCTGATCACTCATCTACCTAAACTATTTATAACTAAAGTTGCTGATTCTTCTGACACATTCAACATTTGCAGTATTTTCTCTAAGGGGGTTAATTACCTGAAGCGAGAGCTGGTCTCACTTTGCCAAGTTAGTAAAATGTTTAGTGACAATTTCAAAAAGATTTGGGAAACATGTACACAGCTTCAAAAACTTCAGTGTGACCTCTGTAGAGGAAGATGAAGAGGACAAGGACAAAAATCTCACAGCGTTGTGCAACGCTTCTAATGGCGGCTGAGACTTTTGCACAGTATGTATACGTTACAACCAGTTGAAAATATCTTCACTGTTAAATTCATGCAATAATGCTGAAGCGGTATGACTTATTTTCATGAAAGTATAGTACAGACCACTCAAAAAGGAAGAGATAACACAAACGTTTCCAAGGAGGATTTCTAAATGAGTCAGCATAACGAGATGTCACACACACAAAGAACCACGCTCCACAAATATAAACAGAGCCAGTGCACAAACATTCTTACTCTCACAATATGAGCAAATAAAACGAGGTGAAGATTTGCTATAAAGTCAGTCTGAACACATACAGAAAGAAAAAGACAACCGTGGCCAGGTTGTTATAGTAAAAAAAACACCATATGATATTATTTCATCTTTCTTCTTTCACACTCTACCCCTTCCACCCAGGAAAAAGCAAGCGACGATGTGTGTGCGTGTGTGTGTCACACTGTGGTGCAGGCTCAGGCTTGCCAGTTCCTTGTCCTGACACTTAGGTTTATTCTTAGATATTGGGCTGCTGGAAGGTACAAGAACCTGCAGGGAGAGTGGACACACACATACACACACACACTAAGTACACACACTGATAAAAAAGACATGCACGCAGAAATTACACAAAGCGTTGGGCGCGTCTGTCAGATCAGTTTCACACAGCGACAGAGCAGCTTCAGTCAACCCCAGTTCAGGTCACCTCTCACTAACACACACATACACACACACACACATTATTATAAATGCTGCAAAACAACAGAACATGACATAAAAACTGGGAAGGGACTTCCAATTTCTGTTGCTAAAGGTTTGAAGCACACTCATGCACTCTTGCATGCAGTTTTCCACTAACTGAAATGAATGGATCTAGTCCGTCCAATTAAAAGCAGATCAACAGAACACTTGCTTTACTTGTTGCACACTTTCTCTCTGTCTTCCTTTATTTCTTCTTTTCTTTAGGGTGATTTGCAAGAAAGGGAGGGAGAAGTTGGGGAGGGATGTGACACAAAGATGGAGTGGGACAGAATGATAGAGACAGGGGAAAAAGAGGGAGTCTGAGAATGACTGAAAACCATTATGGTGGGTCTGAGCAGAGATTTATGTTGGCCAAGACTTATTACAGACGAACAGCAGAGGAACAACACGCTGGTGAGAGACAGCTGGATGAAAGCCATACATTATTCATTAGATTCTTCACAGGCCTTTCCTCCAGCTCTCAGTTCCTCCACCTTCATGAGTCATTTTTACCTCTCCTGTGATTCTGCCCTTTGTTTATTCTCTGTTGTATCTCCCTTTATCTTAATTTTCCTCGATACAAGACATTTTCCAAGTCGAGGACACACACAACCACACGTGTCAGATGCTCCCTTGGGACACTTAGTATGCAGCCATGATACAGATGTCCCAGAGCCAGCCAAACAGCAGACATGCACAGCAGACATCCACAGCACACTGTGGGCATGTGAGGACATTCCATTAACTCTGTAATTTAATATCTGCTTATCAGACAGATAACCTTGAACCCTGGGGACAGTCTCGTCCTACAGTAATTCTATTTATTTTCCAAAGATGTCTCAAAAACACAGTTCTACTTTTTCTGACTGTTTCTGTGGGGGTATTAGGTCAGTACAAAATAATTTGAACTATGCATCACAACCACAACCTATGTCCAGGCCGACCCAAGGCTCTGAAGGAGTATTCAATGTTTTTTTTTTTCATGGCTGCTGACAGTGAGAGCATCTCAGGGTAAATGACATCACTGCCCAGTCATCAGAGTGAAATGGGGTGTGAGTCTTGGAGCTGGCAACGCATAAAATACTTTTTACGAAAGCAGCCTGACTTTATTTTCAGCCATTGCTGTGCAGAACAGTTCTAATTATAATGACTGTGTTTCCATCCAGCTTTAGCACAATTTTTGTCAGCACAGAAAATGGAAAGACAATTCAGACCAGCATTAGGCGTGACCACACTACCTGAAACGCTCTCGGAGATGGAGGGGGAATAAACAGGGCACCGGAGGAGGAAACAACCTTGAAAATCTGTTTGGTGGCATGTTTTGGTTTGATTTACCAGCATAACGATGGTCTGAGAGATTAAGAACATGATTACAATGATGGAAAGACATGGATCAGCAGTGGGTGTAAGGGAGTGAACTTACTGTCTGGGTCAAAGTCACTGCCTAAGTACAACAACTGTGCATTTTATAGACTGTAAATTCTCTCTAACTAACATTTCTTAGGTGAAATCCTTGTTTTCCTATCGCCCTTCCTCTTTTTCTTGATTTAAAAAAGTGTTCTTGTGCAGATGAAACCCTTCCTGTCCTCTCAGTTGCTCTGCTGTTGATCCATCTTGGCATTTCTCTGCAGGCGTTCATGGGGCCAGCTGTCACTGACAAACCATGACCCTTCAGCTACAGTATCCAGAGGAGACAAGAAACACAAAGAAGGTTGTTTCCACTCTTCTCTTTCTCTCACTGAGCGCAGGCGTTCTGTCAGCATATGTCCTTTCAAGGTCACTGGGTGTTTACATCCTCTAGTTCTGTTGCCTTCTCAGTTCAGAGCATATTGTATATAGTGTAATTCACGCTGTTATTGTTATTGATATTATTCCAGAGAGTAAGAACTAACAACTTTGTTGATTCATTTGGATAAACTGATTTATCCAATTGTTTTGAAGAGCAAATGGAAAAGCTCTGATGGATTGGGTGTTAGGTTGAACCACTATTGTGTGATATCAGATGATGATAGAGAGCGGCAAAACTGACATTTAGTTATATAAAAATGTCACTGATTATCTCTTCAAGCAAATTGCTGGCACAGGAGATAAGAGGACCCCCACTCCTGTTAGTCTGTCTGCCAAGGGGAGGAAAGTCAAGTCCGCTCAACAGAGAATCCAAATGATCCAAATGAGGAAAATAATTGAATTTGAGAAACAGGAGAAACGAAGACACAGAGAGTGAGCTGCCATTAGTAGCAGTGTTTTAGCTAACCTCTGTGTGTAACCTCTTTCTCTCACACTGTTTGCATGTTTTCATCTCTGCATTATTCCCCCTCCCTCATCTCGTTCCTCCCTTCAGCTGTCTGTATCTCTTTCCACACACCGCTGCAGCACACAGCATTTATCTGCTATGTGAGGCCACTCGGCTCCAATCTATCTGTCTCTGCGTATGAAATCGCTGTATAATAGCTCTACAGTAGCAGCAGGAGGTTTGGAGGGACTTGAGGATACAGCGGGTGTGTTACTGTACAAACAGGACCGTTATTTTATTTTTTTAAGTTGCTTGGTTTCAGCGTGTGTGTTGGATCATCACTGTGTCATTTACTGTGTCAATCTATGTACAATACTCCTGCTTTGGCTGCTATGGCTTTATTGTTCATATATCCCTTTCATCAGTTTGCTGACTCATTGATTTATCTCCTCCTCGATCCATTATTACTCTTCATTGTTCCACTTGTCACCATCATTGCTTCTGTTGTCCATCGCCTGTATTTGGGGCTATAAAAATCTCTTTTTATTTTTTCATACTTTGACCTCAGGGTGAAATAACTCTTTGCACGCTAGCTTCTACCTTAGTGTTCTTAAGACGCCCATTGATAAACTCAAACTATTCAGTTTCCTTCACTTTCTCCCTTTTCTGTTTCTGTTCTGCTTCTTTGATTTTTCCCCTGAACTTCTTTCACTCCTACTGTAAAATCCCTAACCATTTTAAATAATGGGAAGCATAACACAGACGCCTCAGACATTTCCTTTGCCTTAAACCTTCTTAAGAGACAGATATGTGGATTGTTGAGCCATGACCCAAATGGATACGTAGAGAATAGAGGATTAGAGCACAGACACAGTGGAGTGGAGAACCATGGGTTGCATTTTTCATTTTGTGCCTCCAACAGAAAGCGATTGTCTTCTTCGCCTGAAGCCTTTTGTGTTCATAACCCAAACATGTTGTGTGAACTGCCATTTCAATTTGTTTTTCATACAGTTTAATGCCTTCTCCAACAGTGTCACACAGGACGTCAGACGACAACACTGGGCTCTTAGTCCAATATTATCTTAATTCTTTAATTTCCTTAATTCTTTTAATTGTCCACCAAGCCGTCTATGCATACAGCAGACTAACACTTATTATTAAACAACTAGTTGACAAAGCATGCACCTGTTGTTTCATAAGCATGTGAACTTAAGCTATGGCAAAGCAAAAACCTTGCATGGATTAATCAGAAGTGGACATCATTTTAATGACAGCACTATTTAACAATGACCATATGATCACAATTAATGTAAATAACACGTCTGATAGTTTCTGTTAATAAATATAACACTTGTTAACAATTCATTAAAAACATATATTGCATCACAGCCAATATTATATTTTTACATTGCAGTGCAGTTGATCTGAGGAGAAACATTTCATCTTGTGCCCTTTAAGCTAAAGGTAAAGCTAAAGTAATAGCCTCCTTTTAGTCTTTTCCACCCAGCACGTGCATCAGAGACGTCCCCTGGTCAAGCTGGTTGACCTCCTGCACACTCACACACATGACTGGTGCACAAAGGACCAGCCATCTATCAACCGTGAATGAATTGTTTAATAAAATAAAAACAAACGTGTAGTGTCTGAAGAATAGGAATGATAATGGATGGTGAAACAGGATGGCAGCTGTGGTGTGGGACCGTAAATGGGAGGGAATGATGGCTGAGGTGTGGGGACGGCTTCAGGGTGGCTCTGTTAGCTTGGCAGACGGCTGGGGACCCTATGAGAGATGATAGAATAAGGAGAAACAAAGGAGGGTGGGTGATGTATGGAAAACGAGGCAGGGGAATGTAGAGCAGATAAATGATAGCAAGTGGTGTGTTTGAGGTGTGGTCCTGCTCCTGTGCTGTACAGAGAAAATGATCCCCATTAATTCAATGAATGGTTCTTCTAGGGGCCTGATCCAGCCTAGGGGACTAGGCCTAGGGGACTAGGCTGGATCAGGATTTGGAAAGATGACAGTCAGCGAGCAAACTGCAGCTTTTCATCAGCTTTGAAAATTTTTGGGAGGAAACACTGAGAGTACCCTTTCTATTATTTATAAGTACTTCATTATATTTGGTTGCACATTTTATTATGTTTTATAGTGTTAGTTCATTCTCCGTGGGAGATTTAGTTTGGGCTGACATCACCATACTTTTCTACTCTACGGTATTTTGGTTTAATTTTCTTTAGTCAGCGTTTTTCTCCCCTGCAGCTGTGTGGTGCCAGCTACTCAACTGTTTTCTGCTCAACAGCTCCTCTATTGTTAAAATCACAAAAACACACTCCAGAGAATCAACCTGTTTTGGGACAATTAAGAGTTCTTTTGTCTGTTATACTAGACTAGAAAAGTCTTGTATAGTCTTCTGTGCATGCAAACCACAGCTGTTACATAACATGTGCTGCATGTACTGTTATTACTGTATGTGCAGGCTTTTACATTTAGTCTTCAGTGTGAAGCACTATTCACACATGTATTTCCCTTTGAATGCATTCACATTCAGAACTTGAAGTTTGTGTTGCATTGATGTAAACACTTTCTGTAATAGGGTTATTGATGTGAATTTGTTGCGGCTGTGAAGCCTAGACATATGAAAAAACACACACACACACACACAGAGACACGCCAATAAAATGTACAGTATTAGTGAATTCCAGGCTGTAACAAGCTGTTAAACCTATTGGTGGATCGTGGCTAGATGCATAATTGTGCATGCATGAACATTTATTACTTTGAGTGTGCTGCATTATTTGTGGCAAAACAAACTGTGTTCTTGTAGTTGTACACACACAAACATAGCGTATACACCCAGCAGTGCAAAATGCTGTACACTGTGGTGCTTTGGTTTGTCAGTACAGTTTTTGATCTGGTTGCAGTGGTACTGTGACGATGCTACAATTTTTCTGCACCCACGTCTAGTGGACTGTGGATTCTTAATGTATCTGAACTTTTCTCATAGTTGTTTCACTCACGTTGCAGCTGAAATGAAATTAAGTTCAAGTTTAATCAGAAAAACACTGCTTCTGCCTCTCGCTACCTCCCAACCTCCAAACTCAAACTCAATCAACTGACAGAGGCCGTCTCACTTCTGTTAAACTATCGAGTTCTGCCACGGTCTCCTTTGAGCCAATCGTCCCATTTCTCTCAAATTGTAAATCTGCTCCTCTCGTCCCACCTGTCACACAGTTCCATCTCTGCATTGGGGGATGTTCTTATTCTCCTTATGATGAGGAACTGCGTGCTAGATTATCTTTGTTTTACTATGAATGTGCAGAACGTTGTGCACTGCAGAATTACAAGGGTTTCCTCAGGTATTTCCTCTAGCATTTGAAACAGAGCATAACACCCTCACAGCTCTTTTACCCTCAACATGGACACACTGTATTGGATAGATTGGAGTGGAGTACTTACGTCCAGGTCAGGACTGTGTAATGATTTAAGATTTTAACACTCAGTGCTGTCAGACTCCATGCACTATAGATTTAGTGTAGCTCTGATCAAGTCTTTTACACCTAACTTCACCATGTTGACGCGTTCTGTGCCACTCAGTCTGTGACTTCCATTTAAACATCTGATTGGTTCTCACTGCACAATGCATCACCAATGGATTCAGAGACAACTTTTGTCTATATTGCTGCAAAAAAGGAAAAAGAATAATACAGTACATGAGCATGACAGATTCCTGCTTTTGCACCTGCTATGAAGATTTCTGACTTTTGTCCATTGGTGTTAAAATCCCATCAGAATAATTTCCACCCCAAAGAAAACATGTTGTCCCTCCCTCTGTGTCTGTAGCTGATGGATGTAGTGACCTTGAATTCCACTTGATGATCCTCACTAATCTTCTGTCGTCACCTCTTGTTGTCTCTGAGCTTCCCACTGTTAAGCCTGTGTGTGTGTGTGTGTGTGTGTGTGTTTATGTGTGTGTTTGTGTGTGCATGTGTGTGTTGGGCACATAGAGAGAAAGTCAGAAAGAGTATGTTTGTGACTGAGTTTAATTTACTGACATCTACAGAAGTGCGGGGTAGAAAGAGAGAGTGAGAGAGAGAACAAGAGGTGACAACGGATTCTGCCCACTCAGCGCCATGGTAACGGTTACCGTGACAGCCAGAGGGATGGGAACAAGAGGCTGGAAGCTGGGAGATTCCTGAAAGGATTGAAGAAGCCCTCCCTCCAGTTATCGTTCTCTGTGTCACTGCTTCTCGCTCCATGGACCTCAGATGGCTGAACCCCCTCCTCCTCCTTGGCAGCTCCTGATAATGGGTAGTTGCCAAGGTCACCAATCCTCCCATCCAATCACGACACTTCTGTTGATCTCCTTCTTCCTGGTTCTTCGTAATTCATCCTCCATGTTGTTCAGGAGAGCTGAGAGCTCTCCATGGCTTTGCATGCTCTCTGGTGACATCTACGCCAGGACACAAATTGAAAGTTACAGAGTTGATCTCTGGGTTCTGCAGGCGTCTAGCTATCACAAACACAAGCAACTAGAGACGACACAGACACATCTAAAGCAACAGGAACATATAAATTCACACCAGAATTATCAATGTTCTGATGAAGTAATTACTCTTTCCTCAGACATCTTCACCAGACCAGCAGATGTAGGCATTTACTTTTTATTTTTAACACAGCATCAGCTACGTTGATATCAACATGTCAGATATTTATTGTGCATTCAATTAACAAAGGTCACTATCTGACCTAATGGACTCAGGAACCCATTGATCCAAATGTCACATTAATGTGATGCATACAAATAGCTCAGGACAACAGAAATTTATCAACACAGGCTGAGCTGCTTAAGTAAAGCAAAGTGACAAAATGGGACTTAATGAAAGTGTTTTTTGTGTTTTTAATGCAGAATCCTTAAAATATTTAAAATATGTAAAAACATTAAAAATATACATTTTAAAATCAAGTTTAGTCAGTTACAGTACTGAGTCAGGTTCTTATCGTAAGCAGATTTATTTTTAAAGTAGAAAAAGATTTCATATTGCTTTTGTGGAATAGCTACATGACTACAACACTGTAATCAGTACTTGAGTATTAAATACAGTAAATGACGTTGTTTTTTTTTTTGTTTAAATATTATGCAATTGTCAAACAACTCTACTAGAGAGGAGTAGTCTCTGTTTTGGACCTATGTCATAGACTAAGCAGGTTTTTAAAGGTACTTTTGGACTTCATATGTCGTTATCAGACTGGTAGCAGTAGCATAACATGAAATTCAGGGAAAGAGAATAATGATATCCCACAAGTATTTCTGGTCAGCACCTTAACCCCCGGACCAAAGTCTCCAGCAGCTGAGCTCTGGGATCTCGGGGTTCAACTTGTGATTTATACTGACTTTGATTGGTTAAGGAAAGTTATCATACGTGCTTTCCCTCCTGGATTCCTGGGGTCAAAGGCTGTCTAATGAGTCGTCTTCTTCAATGTGACTGTTGGCCCTGGTGTCCAAAAGCATCTCAAGGTGAACTTCAAAAGTGTTGTTCTTAAGTTTTCTGCACACCTCAACATGTGCCGAACCTTTTAGACGGACAATACAGCAGAAAATGAAGGAAAATAAAACAGGGAGTAGAGTTGATTAATTGATGTTGAGGGGGCGCCTTTGATTAACCTGAGAAAAGGGCAGGGGTATGAGCCCCTGGAGTTCCCCCTTGTGCATCATGTTTCTTATTAGCAGTAACACAACACAGTGAGTGAGCTGCCCTGATGAATAGAATTAGTTAAACAGCGCTAGAGGTTCAAACCTGCTTCATAACTCCCTTTGTCTTTCATTTCCTTCCCCATGGCATCCCAGCTAAATCATCCCGGCTAAACAAATCCCTAATAATAATAAAAAATAAAGTGCACAGAATAGAGACCATTAATTAGACCTCTGTAATGTCTCAGTTGATTACTCTGTTTCTTCTCCAGCCAAACGGATTGGATAATATTTCACACATGAGTGCCCTAATTTAATTGCATTATTTCAGCATCTCCCTATAATGCTGTTGTATTACTTGTGTATTTTTGTACTCATTCATTTTCCTGCCGCTGCTTTCAAGTGGGAAAACACAAGCATGACTTTGGAAGGGTCCACCTTGATTAAGCAGATTAGGGCGTGTTTCTATTTGAAAATATGATGGTGTTCATCATCAGCTCTCATCTTTTACTCTTTGGGTTTCCCTTATAATACATTGTTTTTTTCTGCTCAAAGAAAATAGTATATGAAAGTACTGATTATTTGCACACACCCACAATATCAATTCAACATTTTATTCTTGGATTATACCTGTATTCTGTCTGCTTGTTTCTGTAACTGAGAGAGAGACAGAGGGAGAGAGATTCAGTGATGGGAGTGACAAATGAAGAGAACTCACTAATTATCTTGTGTCTCGTCGGGCCATGAAACACACTTAGGGCATTCTCATCTTCATTAGTGAGAATGGAGAAGGTAAAAAGCTGCCAAAGCTCGACTCCTGTTTATCCCACTGCATTCAGAAACAGACTCACACACAGGTGTAGAGAGCCGCTGTACCTTTGACACACAAACAACAAACAACTGGCGTGACTGATTCCTCGATAGTGACTGCACTAACGCTTATCACCAGTATTAATTAACATATTACAGCTGTTAGATTAAAAAGCTGTTTCCGGGAATTCAGTGACAGCTTCTGTTTAAAAGCACTTCTTATTTAACAAAGCTACTCTTTTCAGCAAAGTGCTTTCTGATTGCTGACATGTCCACTGGGAGCAACATGCAGACACGCTGGGAACACACAGACCTTCAGTCATGCACATCACAACCACCTGAGTGGTACATTTGTTGGTGTCTTTATATTTGTCATGGTTTATCACAGTATGCTTTTCCCTCTTTAACTTTCACTGCTTTTCTCTCACCGGTTGTCTCCTCTCATTTCAGGTACCTCCCCTCCCTCTGCCTGTGTGTTCCCCTCCACGTTCACTCCCCCCTCGTCTTCACTTATCTCCTACACCTGTGCCTAATTGTCTCCGCCCCTCTCCGTCATACCTGCTGAGCCTCTCTTCATGCCAGTACTTTGACTTGGAGTAATTCAGAGTTAGTTTAGTCTCTTGCCTGCTAAAGATAATCGTTTGTGTTTTTATTATTTTCAAGCAGTAACACAAAACACAAAACACACAAAGTGGTATCGGCTAGTGGCCAAATGATGATTTTAAATCTCTGTATCCCAGAATTTGATTGGTGCATTAGCGCAAACACACACTCACACCTGGTCCCACTCTCCTTGATGAGCTCTGCTCTCCACACACCTGCATCCTGTTGAAATGAGGCTCCAGAGTTTATAGTCAGTTTATAGTCACTCACTCCTTGTCATTTTATTTGTAGTGCTTCACGACACACCGCCCAGCTGCTTTTCCCGTGGTTTCCCCCTCCTCCCTGTTGGTGTTTGTGTTTTGGGCTCATCTCTACCCCTGGTTTCCAGGTTTCTCAATGTTTGGACTGTCTGCTTGGATTCTGACAGGTAAGTCCCATAAATTTATCATTTGTTTGTATCAGCTTTTCTGCTGTGTCAGTATCTCATCCTGTTGTTAAACCAAACACATGTAGTGTCTCGGAGAAACAAGATGTCTTGCTCAGAAATTTTTTACTCCATGTGGCCTCATGTGACCTTACATTTCAAGGTTTTTATCCCATTACAATGAACTAATTATTTTAGCTTCCAACTGTGAGCTTAAATTCAATCAAAGTCCTGAGAGGAGACAAGAAAGCTGCGTTTACTTTCACAGGTGAGCAGTCCTTTTCATAATGTAGTGAAGGAGTAAATTTGAGTGGAACGCAAGTGTGAATTTCTCTGTGCATCATTAATCTATCAACTAACACACAGACACACTCCTTTTTGATTGTCACTAGAATATAGTATACACACTCACTCAAGCATCGCTGCATACTCTTTATTCATCTCTACTCAACACAGCACACTTTCAACAGACTCATCGAACCGACTCCCTGAACCGGTGATAACGACCTACACCTTCTGTCATATCCACTTACACAGTATCTCCCGTCACCATGCCAATCCCAGCTTTTAAACCTCACTGCTTTAACTTGAGGCAGGTTATTTGCATAGTTTATGGCCATGAAAATGCATTTTATTTTGCAATAGAAGAGAAATAGAACAAACTATATCAGCTCACCTCTGAGTACATAGAAACTGATTATTACAAGACTGGCTCTGTCCATCCTTATTGTTGCTGTGGAAAAAACCTGCCTCCCACACAGCATGAAACATCTTTATTCTTTACTGGAGAGGAAAAAGTTGCTCAGTATTTTACTTTTTATTTTACTGTATTTTTTATTTATTTATTCTGTGTGTGAAAAGTTCAACCTTCTCGAGTGGTTGAAAGCACTCTGCTCTGCTCAAATGGCTTCCCGGTGCACTGCTTCTTTGCTGCACAGGTCTTTTGTCGGGCTTGTAGCTGCTTTCATGTACAGTAAATAAGAGTGGTGACTGTAAAAAAGATTTCTGGGTATGAGGAGAGCTGGCCTACGCTGAAAAATAAAAAGGACAGAACCAAATTATTAGATGGTGGAGAAATGTCTTGAATGGTCCTTCTGAAAAATAAGTAGTTTATAAATAGTTAAGTTGGGACATTATTTATAAGTTATTGTTCTACTTGTTTACATGTTCGACACAATTTCACCACTTTAAATTTAATTCAATAATTGAATCAGTGCTGCTGTGACAAATATAAAAAACCTCTGTCACAGTGCTTCCACCGTTACGATGGTCTCCACACGTTTCAGAAATCTTCTTTTGTGACCTCCAATCAAATTTTTTTTTTTTTTTCCTTCTGGTTGTTTGAATTAAACGCTGTCAGGCTCTCTGCTGGCCTTGCTGACTGGTTATTTGACTGGTTCCTTGGCTGACAGACTATATTCTACCTGCCAATTCCTTCTTCTTGCCTGTCTGCCTACTCACCATCTGTCTTCCTCACAGCTTTCTTTCACAGTTAAAAGAAAAGGAAAAACTATACAGGTAAAATTCTTGACAAATACTGCTTTATTGGCTTCTTTTGCATCAGTCAATACCAAATATCTAATTTTACTCTTAACTGCAGCATGTTGCTCATCATCCTCATGCAATGTGACTCAGTGCTGTAGGTGATTAAATGTTTTTTCTTGAGGCCATTTGAAAAAAAGATTATCTGTTTTTGTGATGGAGAAACTTCTGCACAACTGCCTGTGCCCTCTGCAGGGAAATCAATGCACTGGTGTTTGCTTTGTTGAAATTCAGTTAACATGTTGACTGTCGAAGTAGAATCTGTGGGATGATACCGGAGCACAGAGGTGGCTGATGGGTGCTAGACTTCATCTACAGAGACTGTGGACACATCTCAATTCTTTTATAAGCATGGTTCTTTCCATCACTTGCGTCTTTTCCTTGTTTTAATTCTTCACACCAAAGATTCATGGAATGCTGCAAGGAAAAAGCACAAGGAGAAAGGAACCAAGGACGTTATTAGAGTAATGTTTATTTAGCCTCGGTGTGTTTGACCCTGGTCCTGCTTGTTCTCGAACTATCTGGGTTAGAAACTGTAAGTGCAGGGATAGTTGGTAAACAAGTTGGACTCTGGTTTAACTAGATGTTTCACACAAATGTTAAATACATAAACGTATTGTATTGTTGTGTTGTACTTCCACCTGATGCACAAACATTTTTAGTTTAATGTTACTAAATGTAAATACTTATGCCCAATTAAAACAGACGTATTGTTGACAGATAACAGACTTTCAGCCAGATGCTCAATCTGGGGGAAAAAATAATTAAATGGGGAAACTTGATTCTGTGCTTCAGTATAAAATTGAAGTATCATGTCCAGTCAAGATGTTCAAGTTTTTTGGAAAATGTGGAGGAACCACTTCCACTCATATCACTGATGTACTGTATAGACTATGATATGGCTACAGCAAGAATTTGACATAGGCCGTCACAGTGTTTTGATAACATTTCCTGTGCTCTTATGGCTCCATTTATTCCTCATGACATGATGTCAGCTGGTCATCCCACACTATCTGTCTGTATCATTTTGTCTCTCTGCAGAATGACGGCAGAATCATGAAGAGTAATTGCTGCTCTCTTCATACCAAATTATTTCACCGGTCTGTGTCATTGGATATCATCCATCTTCTAATGTAATGACACAGAAGACTTGTGTCAAGACTCAGAAAATTAACTGGCCACTGTCGTAATCCTGGGAGGATTAAAAAGGCTAATCAAGCAGAGGAAATGTTGTCATGGTCAAACTGTGATAAGATACAGAAAGAGATTAACAACAAAATTCATTAATAGGTGGAAGGTCGGGCACGGTCAAACAATTTCCTCACAACCCAGGGGATGCATTAGAGCTTGAAAAAATCCATCTTGCAGTGAAATGTGCAGTGCTACAGATGGTTCAGATGTGTGTAAGAGAGCAAATCCCTTTTTATTAATGAGCCTTCTACGTGCAGGGAAGCCGCTCGCTGCTGCAGTGAGTCAACGCTGCTTCTTGTGTTGAAGGAGCAATGACAGAAATGTCACAATAGGTCAGGTGAGTTGTGAATGGGTGTGAGCTCTGCACACATTCGCATGAGAATGAACAAGCAGAAGCATCAGGGTCATTTGTAGGAAGTGAAGCGTTAAGGAAAGAGGCGAAAACAGTCAGAAACTAGCAAACACAGATACTCTAAGCATGTGCACACACACTGTACACCCTTCATCTGAAGCCTGTCACATTGCACAAGTGTTGGACACATGCTTTGAATTTATTTATGCACTTAAAATCTTGTCATTCATGTCTGTCATTTTTTGATTAGTGATTATCATGTTAGTTCTGCCAGAGTGCAGTTGTCACACTCACAGATTAACAACCTTTAAATTCACATCCAGTGTCGCTGGCCATTTGATGCACGGCCTGGTCCATTACCTGCTAATGACATCAAGTCATATCTATACGGGGGTACAAGTAAGGTGGTATTGTTGCTGATGGTTTGAATTATTTTTTTAGGTGCTCAGTGTTGTAGCTGAGTTTAACTACAATGTGAACAATGACACTCGTGATGCTGGCTGCTTTATTTAAGCTTACTGCCTTAAAAAGTCAAAGAGGTTGTAACTTTCACCTGCCCATTGGTGTACCTATTTTTAATATGTCATTAGATTGTATTGTGTATGTATTTGAACGTCATCCTACAGTTGTCTCTATACAGGACGGTGTTCATATACACACAAAGAAAGGAACAGCAGTCAGCCTGAGCAAATTACAATAGATGAAAACTGATTAAAACACCCAGCACGGCACAAAGACCTTCAAGTAGTACTGGAAGTAGTAACACCTGTATCTGCCTTCAGTCATCACATGATTCCCACACCCACCTGTACACCTGTTACCAGTCCACTGATCAGCCAATCAGTATCCCTCACTTCCCTGTCTGATGGGCTGTCTACCGTGGTCACCTTTTACCAGTCCTCACCTTCAAAAACCAGAATCATTCATTTATTAAACCCAAAACTTTGCAATTTAGCTTTGTGATGATTAAAATCTTGCTCTCAGCTAATGTAAAAATAATTAATTAACAGAAAGTTGTGTACAGTAACTTCCAGAATTGTGAGATATTGGTGTCTAGTCACATTATACTAAATATCTTCTCAGCATTTTGAGGCTACAGCAGCTGTGGACAGACGATGTGATTACAGAGGCTGTTTTTGCAAAGAGAAGCGAAATCATCCATTAATACTAACATGTTCTACCAGACACCTGGAGGAAGGTCAGGGTAGTTGACTGCCTACTTAAACTGAAGAACATTTATCTTTTGATAGCAACACAAGCGATTCAACAACATAACATCATGACAGTCGTTAACATCTACAGCACTTAATGCAAAGTTTTCTTAATTTTTGATGAATGTGAGCGACTACGTACTGTTGTAATATGTGTAAAACTCCTTCCATCAGGGACAACGGAAATAACCCAACAAATAGTTTCTTGTACACAAAATAAAATATTAAAACAGTGGTTCTGGTTCTTTTTTGATGCGTTTGAGGAAAAAATAGGAAACAAGGATGGAGGGAAAGAGTAGGAGCAGAGATTGTCTACATTACAACAACACATGCATTTTAGTTCTATTGGAAGTGGGTGAGGACACACACACACACACACACACACAATCTACAGCAACATAATTTCAGCCCTCGGCTAAAATACATATTTACTACGCTTTATCAAAGCATAGCAGCATTTGCATCCATGCTGATAGTACACAAAATCTGATATGGGATGTCAATGAGAAATGCAAATAGGTTATGTCATTTTACCAACACACACACACACACACAGAGGAAACACATCCAGGCTGAGCAACACATAAACATTTTGTCCTCAATTTGCTGGAAAGTGTTTATATTTAGCTGAGCTCACACAGCTGTATGATGGCTGTAACAATCCAAATGAGCCATAGGGGAGTAATTCAAGGAATAAATGAACATTACCAGCTGTTTTCTAAACACATTACAATTGTACAGCTTATGTTGAAGTGGCTGTAAACTGTAAAATATTTAGTTATTAATATTTTCATTAGTGTATAAAAGTGTGTCTACACTTCGTGTTTGTGCATTTATTCAAATGTGATTTTGTGAAAGGGATGATTAGCTGACTGAAAACTATTAATTAAGGAAGCTCTGCTGCCAATTTGGGCAGCATGACTCCCAGATTCCTCCACATGCATAAGTCCATGATGTTTAAGTTGTCTTAATTCATGGATATAACCTGATATCCCTTTATTCAGGGATCCTGATCCCGGCCTGCATAAGGAACCCTGAATAAAGGAAATGTGCACTGATAGAACAAGTGCTGTCGTACTCTAAGTCTCAAATTGGCTTTCACAAGAATAGAAGCACAAAACCATAAACACCCAGATCTTTGACAGCCACTGCAGGCGAGGCTGTTAGCGCTTAACGTCAGTGACAGTTTTGTTCAGTGCAAGCCAAGCCATCTTTACAACTGCTCTCTTGTTCTCTATCTCACACACACACACACACACACACACACTGAGAGGTGCTTAGGGTCAGTGACAGGGTGCAAGCAAAGCTCTTTCTCGTTCTTCCTGTATCTCTCTCCTTCCTATTGCTTCCTTCTGTCCTACACTGTCACCCCAAGGTGCTCTGGGCCAATGACATGGGCCCCTAAGGGCCAAAAGCCTGTCACGCGTTGACAAGTGACTGCTGACAGCCTGTCCCAAAGGCCCAGACACACTCCCACACTCCTGTTTCCCTCTTCCTTCCCCTGTCATCTTTCTTTTTCTCTCCCTTTTGCCTTTGTCCCGTTGTTTTGCTCACTTTATCTCTTGTGTTTTCTTTCTCTTGCTCTGTTCTCCCTGCCCTTCTATGCTTAAACTGCTGACCCAGGCACTATCTTTAGAGTTGACCGTCCCAGCCTGCCCTCAGCTGCTCTCTGAGTAGCTTACACTGAGGAGCTAAATGGTTCTGACCACCTCTGAACCACTGGAGGTTTTGGAGGAGGCTGATTGCTGTGTTGGTAGGCCGATGGAGTGAAGGTCTGGTTGGAAGCCTGGAAAGTTGCTCCATATGAACATATTAGAGTTTGTATAGAATTTCATAACAAGGCTTAAAGCTAGAATCAGCTTATGCACATTATTTGATCAACATTGCAAAAGGTGGATATCCAACAACTAATGACTTGACTAAGTCACGTCTTCTGATAACTTTACTTTAAAAAGTACAAGTTATTGCAAGACATGAAATACTGTTTGATTGATGCTGCTTTAACGTTGCTTTTGTCCACTTGTAGAATGAATGAATCCTTGACTTTATGAACAAGCAGCAGGTGCCAGCGAACAGCAATCTTAGTGTGGAATGAACAGAATGAAATGCTCTTCATTCCAGTGATCTACAGATTTCCAGGTCTTGTACTGTTCGTACTATGCATGCATCAGTGTCATTGCATATTTGATCTTCTCTTTATGTCTAATCAGATGAAAGCGTGCTGCTAATGTATGTTGCAGTCAAAAATAGGCTAACAGTGAAATAAGTGCAGGTTTTCCCCCCTTTGGTGAGTGGGTGCATTTTTTCACATGTTCCATAGCAGAGCATAGAGAGGGGGAGGGGGGGGGGGGGGGGGGGGCTGGGCATAGCAGAGTGACTGACTTGGAGTTTCATGCTCCAGCTAGCTTTAGTTGCATATTGTAGGGTGAAGTGCACTTAAACCACTCTGACTTATTTTTGGGGAGTAAATACATACAAAGGTGGCCCAGCCAAACTTTATGTTATGTCACAGAGCTTTAAATCACAGTTAAGAAGTTTTTCAGCAAACAGATAAAACAGTCTGAATTGGAAGGAAATAATAGATATTGAATATGTGATGAAGCAGTCAAAAACAAATGTCGGTGTAAACATGGGTACTGACAGACTTTGAAACCCTTCAAGTCATCAGCAAGAAACGCAACCATACTGCATACAACAGCTTCCATAACCAATAACAGAGAATCCCATTGAACCCATCAGCAGTGATGAAACCTCAGCAGAATATTGTCCATCTCCTTTTTTAATGGGGTCTAATATTAAAAAACCTAACGGCAGGGGACCTGCTGATCTCGCTTTCTAAATCTCTGAATGGATTGTGAATAATTAATGGTTGGCTACTTTTAGACGAGGGCTGTCAAAACATCTATTGATGTGGTATAATTTAACACGAACGCGCGTGTGTGTGTGCGCGCGTGTGTGTGTGCAGACATAAAACAGATAGTGGCATTAATAAATTATAATTCAATGACTTGCTTAAAGCATCAGGAAGTTATAAGAACTTAGTAACAAACATACTTACTGTACATGAGACACACACACACATGTTTTCAGTTTCTCCCTCGTGTCATTAATTATAGACCACTTTAAACACATTTGTACTTCTTACTGCTCTGGGATAAAATCGACTGACCTTTTGAACTATGTGTACATTTCTCTGTACTGTTCATTCGACCATTTCTGTTATGTGAATTGACAGTTCATACTGTAGTAACCACCAGTCAGACTCAACCTTTCATGTTCATGTTCCACTAGAATTTATAAAGACAGTGAAATATTGAAAATGTTTTTCCACACTGGTCACAAATCATTACCTCTAAGTCACTCTATGGAAATCTTCAGCTTTGTGTGACATAAATATCAATAAGTACTGAAACTCAATATTCACTCAGAGAAATATCTGGCTCTCTAATGTTTGTTTTATCTTAATACACTTTATTGATCCCAGTGGGGAAATTGTTGTGGACACACTGCTACACTTATCGTATTCAGGGTTGTTCACATATTCTTCTTTGCCTGGTTTCTAGATTTACCTGTGCTCCAACAACCTGCCTGTGAAGACACTGCTTGGTGTTTACCTGCTCTACTACTTTGAAGAAACTTTTCAACCTGCTACTTTTGTACTGCTGCTTTATTATTTATGCTCACCTGTGTAGTCCCCCCCCCCCACACACACCACAACCACCATCTTACTCGCAAGAACATTAACTAGTGCTTCAAAGTATGTGTATCCTCACTAGCGAATGCCACAATGACGTTTAGGAAGATAATTAAATGGTTTATAATATGTGACAAAGACAACATTTGCATTATTGCTAAGACTGGAAGTTCCTAATGTTGTTCTGGTGAGATCAGGAGGAACCAGTGTTAAATTAGTGCAGATTATAAATACAATTTGAGAGGTGAAAACAATATGATGCACCTTGCAGTTAATGTTTTACTTTTTTGTTTTCCTCAAATTCAATTTTAAATTCTAAAACGAATTGAATTATTCATCTAGAATCTGCTCAAATCAGGTTTTACAAATGAGTAAAAATAAAAATTTACATTATAAATATGTTAAATGCAGTGAAGAAATGTGAAATACAGAAGTCCACATACATTTGTAAACACTCTGTTCTCCCTCATCAAAACAATTGAGCTGAGAAATTAAGCAGCTCTAGCCAAGAGGAATAGTGAGTGTGTTCTGCTGGAGCTTTGTTTTGAATGAAAAGGGATTATAGCTTGTGTTAAGTGGGTGGCAAACCCACAGCAAAAACCAATATCTATGACTTTAGTCATTTTACAACCTCATTTGAGAATCCAGCTCTCTCTCAGCAAAATCGGGTTCTAATTTCTAATTTGCTTTATTGTCCTATATCAATTCTCTGTCACTGTTGTTTCTCTTCTGATGCCTTTCTCACAGCCGGGGCTGGTAAAAACCTTCTCCCAGGCCTTTGTATGTTGTGTTGTCAAGGTCAAACAAGGACAGTTTGGACTTATGGATCATATGCTTGCTGTTGTGAATTTCATTTCATTTTCTTTTAGATTCATCTCATTTCCAACTTGCAAAACATTTTACTTATTATTTTTTTTATTTAACATTTGAAAGTGCTGCCTCCCTACATACAGCTGGTCAGGAACAGGCTGTCAACATTTCAGATCCATAACACATCAAAACAAAAAAAACCTACCAGGCACCTTCAAGATTTTTCTACATTTTACTTTTGATAAGATTTCATGCTGGTGTTCCTGACACCACACTGAAAACCACTGGCAGCGTGGGCCACAGGCTTGTGGGTGATGAGCTGCCTAAGTGCTCCTTCCACTGTGCCAGCTCAGTGCAGTATCGAGGAGGTCTGAGCCAACAGTAGCAGTTAGCTGAGCCTTTATTTATGAAAGGGGATTTGCTATCCTCATGTTAAGTAGTTGGCAGAACAGCAGCCAAAGCAAATCACTAATACTTCCTTCCTTTCTCTCTCCCACCCGGCTTTAGGAACTTGAAAGTAAAGGACGTTGGGTACGAGCTGAAAAGCATTTTTGGCTGCTGTCTTTTTACTCTTTACATTCTACTGCATTCATACTCTGACTCATGCTGTCAGAGCAGTGTTACAGAAACACACTGCAGACAGATGCAGCGCTGAAACTTTCCAGTTTTAATCTGACACCCTCCCCGTCCTCTCCCCCACTCACTCATCTCATGGTATTGTAAGCAGCTGCTGAAGTGGCATCCAAAGTAAACTGGTAATCACGCACTCCCTCAAACTCCTCTGCACTTTGAAAACCTCAAAGTTTAATCTCTTTTCCAGCCCTTTGTTGATATCTTCTTTCTGTGAGTGTCATATTATTCCTACTTGTGTTTGTGTCTGGATACAAAATGTTCTTATTCATCCTAATAGAGCAAGTTGTCAAACTCTTTATGGACAGAATCTCTTCTTATTAGACAGCATCCTGGAGGAATAGGTGCAGGGTTGCACATATCCATTCAGTCTCTCCTTGGAACTGCTGTGGTTTGCACTGTGAAGGATTTTGCTCCGCTGATCACTGAGCTGCTGGGGTTTAAATGCTTGGCTCAAGGGCACGTCAACAGTAGTTACTGACTGCGGTGTTGCTGAATCCTCACTCTGCCCTCTCTGTTTGCCCCAGATGGTTTCTGATGTTAAACAGCAAGACAGTCACATGAGTAGTAATGAGTGTGTATTTATATGTGTGTTAATCTTAGACAACTTGAATACTTGAGTGACGGAAATAGTTAATTGTAGAAAAATCCTCAACACTGAGCCCATGCATGAACGTATACGTTACACAAGCAATCGGTTTATTATAAACCATTAACAATAACGATCAGTATAAAAAGTTTCTCTAAGAGGCTTCATCTTCTTCAGATCTTTTCTGTTCCTGATTATATTCACACTGTTCCTGATTACTTGTATTATTCTTCTCAGGGCACTGGACTGATTGGTTGGTCCCAGTTTTAGCAGATTCAAAATAGCCTATAGCTCTTAGTTTGTCATGTAGATTTATCCTTTTTTAACAACTGATTTCTTAATAGAAAAGTTCCCATGTGCTGTGTTGTCTAACATATCAAGGTATAAAAACATCTAGGTTCTTAACATATTCCGGCTGTTGATCAGTGTTTTTTAACCAGAAAGATAATCCAAGTGAATTTTTGTTTAAACATTTAGTCTGAATTTATTGCATATAACATATTTGTAAAACTGTCACTGTCTCTACATTAATAAGCAAAGGCACATTAAAAGTAGTACAGTTGTTCTGCAGGTGCTCCTGTATACGCTATGATTGATGCTTTCTCTCACTCTTCTTGACCCTTCTGTCGACCTGTGTGTATGGACTGAGCAGCCAAGTAGTAGGTTGTGACCTCAGGTAGTTATTGATTGACACGATAGTTCTTATGACCCAGGGAATAAAGAAGCAATCAATGGAAATCATTAGTTCTACAAATAGCTTACACTACAATACCATGACCACCCTAATGTCTGATGCAACGCTGTTTGTCATTACACCCTGTCCCCCCCTTTTCACCAAACTGTAAATTTCTCTACTTTGATATTGAATTCTGTCTTGTTTTTATTTTCCGGCTCTGCTGGCCCAGTTAGCCTGTTAAGTAATTTCAGCAGAGTCAGACTCGCTCAGTTGTCCAACCACTGTCACTATATGCAGCACTACTAATTTCACCACTATCTACAGTATCTCCCCCCAAATGAAATACCTGTCTTAAAACAACTCTGTGTTAATGTGTGAGAGTGCCAACTGGCTGATGATGCAGAGTGGGCTTTAACATCATTATTATTATCATTATTATTATTATTTTTAGTCTTCTTGCAACCTACATCTACTTCTCAATCCCAATTTGCATACATCACTCAACTGTCTTTTTTCATTTCATCTTTTTTCCAAACAGGATCTCTCTTGATAACGATTGAATCACAGCTAAATCTCAACTGGTAAAAACAAAAGCATTTCTTAAATTCTTTTCTAAGGGAAGCTCTGAAAGTGTTTTTTAAAGGTCATAATCCTCTTTTGTTGTGTGTGTGGACACAACATGCTGGCTAATGTGGAAATAGTGTAGGTGAAGACTGTGGGAGGCTTCACCTGGCAGCAAACTGTAAACACAAAAACATAACACTGCTCGGGAACACAATATGTCCAAACGCAACGGCACGAGTGCAGTTATGCTGAGATAAAAACAAATATATGTTCATATGCATTTAACGTAATAGTAGTTTAAGAGGTCGTCCTTGTGTGATGTGATGGTAAAGCATTAACCTATAAGACAACAAGCTTGGCTTTCTTTTCATTGTTACAGTGTGCCTTTTGGATTAACAGCAGGTTGAAACAGCTGAGGGTTAAAACTAAACAATCTTCTTGAAAAGGATCCAATTTAGGTCAGTGCTGACCATTTTGGAGCAGCAGACAAATTCCACTCCACACCGCCTGCTGTGATTCATATGAAGCATATCAAGCTGGCTGTTTTTTCTTAACAAGAAGAGACAGAAATTGTGTTGTACGATTCTCGGCTCCTGACACTGATTTATAAGTCACAGCTTCTGTTTTTTAAATCATACAGCAGCCGTTAGATACATGCTACACACAAATATTCTGATATTCTGTTCACTCTGATTCTAAAGAAAAAGGCTGACTCTGAGAGACATGATGAGAAACTGTCTAAATCAGTAAATTTATACATATTAATTAACAGAAAACTGATCACAGCTAAATTTCCTGCAACAGGAGAAGGAGTCAGATTAATTAAAATAATCAGCATTGTGAAGTAAACTGCACATTGGTCACTTTGGCTCACAAGTTACCAACCAGCATGACACATACAAAAGCACAATTACTGAGTCAGACATGTTTTTCTCTTGACATACTTCCCAAAGGCCCAATTAGGAATCTCGTTACAGACACAGACACAAACACACACAATCTTTCATTGTCTGGATGCAATTTCACAGTTTCATGATGAGTCTTTGACTGAACCATGCTTCAACTTCTCTCTTTCTAGCCGCTACTTGTCCCTCTATCCCCTTATTTCTTCCCTTCCACGCTTTTTATCTTCGTTATTATGTCTCTCGTTTTCTTCCCTCCCTGTTGTTCTGTTATTGTCCTTCATTCACTCGCAGAAAAGTTTGCCAGAGAGGCAGAACTCTCTCTCTATCTCTTTTCACCTTGCTGGCTCACTAGTGTTTTCTGTTGCCTGCGGATGTAACAGCATGGGATTGATGCAGCAGTCAGCTGTTTTCTGATTCCTCTGCAACATCACAGAAGCCCCACACAGAGGAGCATTGGTCTAACTGGAGCGTGCACGTTTGGATTTGTGTAAGCAGTACGCATGTGTGAGGAAGACGGATAAAGAGGAGAGGGAAAAGGAGAGACAGAGTAGAGAATGTGGGAAATTTCAAGTTTATAAATAACACTGATTGCAAAATGTGTTGGAGTAAGGAAAGATAGACAGAAACAACAAGGGAAGAGCTGGGGAGGTGAGAAAGGGGTGGCAGCCTGCCTGACTTTGATAAAATAATGAAATAAAAAAAACATGTAGGAGCCAGGAGTGAAAATACATCCTGCTATCTAAATCAATCCATACCTACTTCTTTATGGACTCAACTCCCAGGTACATAAACTTTTCTTTACTGCCTCGTCTTTATCTTGCAAGCACACCTGCTGATTCTCGGCAGAGAAGAAGTTTGAAATTCTTATTACAGTTATAGAATCTGAAGAGGGAGGATTAAAAACATGAAGAGATGGCCTTTAATTCATAGTGTGATGCTCTCACTCTCCCTCCCTCTCTCTCCCCCAGTAGGTGTAAGAAAAGTACAAAAACTAGTCAACTTTCTCTTTTTTTCCTTCTCTGGCTTTAAAAAGTGGGACAGCGCCACAGAAATACTGCAAACCATAGGGTCATGTGCGTTGTTGAGGGAGAATGAACAGAAGAAAGTAAAGGGGGGGGGGGGGGGGGGGGCAGAGGAACATGAAACAAAGGAGAAGCAGAGCAAGAAAAACAGCTATTTTAGTCAACCTCATCCAATGGGCTCGTTTCTAATTAGCCTGTTTGTTAACCCCACGGTTGTACTGCCTGTTAAATCATTTCCAGTGGAGAGACTTCTTTTAAGGAACGATGCATTCAGCAAAATCTTATGAAGATGTGCACTTGCACTCACACACAGCACTGCAGTGCAGCCTGCAGCAGGGAACAGTTTGGTGGTGCCTCGGTGGCTCAGCAGGATTCTGTGTACAACCTACTGAAGCTGACATCCTCTTACATGGATTGGACTGCCACAGTATCCTTTTTCAAATATATTCGACCACCAGTAACATTTTGATGTCAGACAGTGCATTTTGTGTTCTTCTTGCACATACATAACATGTGACACACACACAAACACACGCACAAGCAAATGGGGGACGAGACTGGTCTGTGGGAAACAAACATTGGTTCAGGGTTTCAGTATGTGTTGACTTGTTAGTGCAGCCTAGCTAAAGCAATTTAGGATGTTTAATAGTTGGACAGTAGCCTGGTGTTTTGAATCCAGGGCACACTGCTTGATTAGCCTTGATAAAATTGGCACCTCAGCTGTTGTCCATGGTGGTGGTGAAGGCTGATTTACTGCATGGACCTTGCAAAAGTGCATGGTCCTTGCATGGTGATGTAGACATTGTCTGCTTTGCAGTTGTCAGGAGTGCTTGTGCCTGTGTGTGAGCACAAGGGTGTGTTTGTAGGAGGGCGACAACAATCACAATAATATTACTGGTTGGTAGTTGCAAGTTACAAACTGTTAAAAGACAAATCTGTTCCTCCTTTTTAAGAAAGTAACCAAATTAATTCACTACTGGGTATTTATTTTAAATTAACTATGCAGTGTTAGAACATTTTAATTGAGACAAATTAAATAGGTTAAAACTTGGTGGAAATGTGGAAAAATCTATCCATCACAAAAATCTGTTTTTGTAATGTTGTTTTCCCGATGGTGTGGTAAAGAAATAAGATAAATTATATTAGAAAATGTTGTAGCTTTAGGTGTTATTCTAAAGGGTTCTAAAGCTATATCTCACTTCCTTTATGAGTCTCTAGGAACAGTAAGATGAGCACTCAACTGTGTGTGGGAAGAAGTCTTTGTCATGCATCCAAGTAAAACTTGCAGTAGAAGCAGTGCGTTTCCCATATCTTTATTTCAAACATGCTCACAGTCGCTTTGTAAACGGCACATTAAGGAAGCATTTAAAGAAAACATTAGGTAAGTTGACAACATGGGACTTCAGCAAAGCTCAGCTCATGGCATTCACACCTTAAAAGGAAAATTCAGCAGGAAGGTATTTTAATGAGTGTTGACTCGAGAAATAATGTGACGGATCCAGCTGCTCAGTATCTGTGCAGGTTGTCCTGTATGATCAGGTCCAGGTGTGATATTTCAAGCACTTTATTGTATAAAATACCTAAGAAACAATTGAAATAGGCACAGTGAAGGGGACAAATAGCCTCACATGATGTCTAGATGATGGTGATGATGTGGATCCTAATTCTGAGATCCTAAAGAGACGTGTCAGCTCAGTGCCAGAGGTGCATAATACAGCAGTGGTTCACAAACTGTGTTGATGCTGGTAGGGATTATAAAACAATGATCCCTTCTGGTCTTTACGTCTGATGGCAGAGTTACATTTAAGACCATGTGAAATCCCAGTAGACAGATGTGACTGCGTAACAGCCTTTCACACTGCCTAACAACACCTCTGAGTGCTTTTATCACAATAAATGACATTATGGCTCATTGCTCCATGTTTGGATGGACATAATATCTGGAGGCAGATATTGTAAATGGCCAGTGAAATGAAAAGCGTGTTAAAAGGAAAATTGTGTGACAGAATAAAATGGGTTCCACTGGTTTGAACACAGATCTGGGAAAAATGATTATGACTTATTTGCTTTTTTACATGTTAGTTTCCTCCTGCTCACATCATGCTTCAACAATTTTAAATGGTTAATGATACCTGCCCAGCATCATGAAGCTGAAATATATTTGCCTGGGCAATGTTGAGTAAAATAAATCCAGGTTTTCCCTGAAAGAGATTATGAGTAACTAGTGATTAACAGCTAGATGATTTTCTTTTCTAGATATTACCTTGCACATTTAAATAAAATCTGACAGCTGGGAACAGTAAATGTAAGATCCTAAACCCGTTATATAGTCAGGGCAGCATTAGATTTAACACGACTAAATTATTAAGACCCTCACCGGAATTGCTTATTTGCTAGTAAAATAATAAATACTACAAACAGTATGTGATTTGTATAAAAGTATAGTAAGTTATATTAGATGATTTCTGATTTCTGAAATTCATGTAATGAGGTGGAAAGGAAGGGTTTTGGTGGTGCATTGATGAAACCAAGCGTGTTTGATCAGCATGTGGACTGGAGCTGTGGTCCCTTTTTAATAACCTTGTCACATTTTTAACTAACCTTAAGTGTAGTAGTTGTCATGCACAGATATTGCAGAAAACATCTTGGCACTGGTTAGAAAAGAGATTCAACATATATGGCATTTTCCTAGGAGGAACTGTAGCTGTTACACAAGATGTAAAATTGCATCATATCTCTTTGTTCAGTTTAACTTTTTCTTATAGGTGGACACTTGTTTCATCGCTAATATGTTCCATTAGATGTATATGAAAGCATGAGGGTTTCTCTGCCAATTGCCTGTGAATAAATCCATTTACAGATCCATATAAGTACATACTCAGGAGGTGAGGACCCATTTGAAAGCACCTCTTCTTACGTAACAGTGCTCATCAGCAGCTTGGAAAAGTGCTGGTCATGACTTGTACTGTTGTTATGAGACTTGAAAACTACCTTGTAGCTCAGCATCCTTTGGCTGAAGGGCTCAGGTATCATTTTATGTGTCTTACAATTTAGCTATGAGTTCTTACTTTTGGCTATAGTCATTCAAGATATTGTTGTTTTTCATTTAACACAGAACCTTTATTTATTTTTATATTTAGATCATTTAGATCAACTGTGGATCTTTTTTCTCTCACAAGAACTAAACTAAACCTGGTTGTTCTGAAGGATTTAGAGAGACACTAGAAGCGATGTGGTTGTTCACGCCACCTAGCAGGTGAATGAGTACAACTAGAAGAATGTGATTAACTAAGGTAAAAGCTTCTCTGTGTCTTGGGGTGTTCATTGGTCTTTTTCTCCTGAGACCAAAATTGAGCAGATGATTTTTTAACCCCAATGAGCTAAATAATTTCCAAATACAGTTAAATTGCTTGAATTGAACTCCTCAAGCAAAACTAATCTTAAATGATTTTGTCTTCCCTGAGACACTTAAGTCTGGGCCCTGTCTCCCTGACCATATTATGTTGTTTATCCAATTGTTTCCATTGTGAGCAGGGATGGATTGAACAGTGGAGAATTTTCTCTGGCAGAAAGTTTAGAAGAATATTGGTAGTGAACAACTGGGGTGAGTTATTATAACAATCTAGGTGTGATTGTCCATATACTCAGTTGTGTAAAGGTGTTTTTTATTGCTTATGGATTAAATGTCTTTTTTGTTCTGGGAAGACTGTGTAATTGTTTTACTTTGTCTCGCCTAAAGCAACATAAAAACAGGGTTCGGGTTATTAGACGTTAAGAAATCACATTTGGTATCTCTTACATTGGCAAAATCTGGCCTTTCCAGCTGCTACTAGTTTGTTTGGCACAATGGGGCTGTGCAAAATGTACATATCAACCAACCGTTTACCATTTGTATAAATTCATTCCATGCATTTTTACCTTGTGCGTCTGCCACCATGACATACAGCTTACTGTGCTTGATCAGGTGTGAATTCAACAAACAAGCTGAGGATGTAGTGAGTAGAACCAGCCCTGCCTCCAGCACCATATTAAAAAAGGAAAATGTGTTTTTAATGTGGAGTATGATGTGGGTCTGAATGTCTCCACAGGAAAACCACCCACCTTTGCTTCTTTAAATGTCAAGTCACTTAAGATTTCCTCCATCATATCGGGTCAAAAAGGCCAAATGTATTTCTCACATCTTTGATGTCAAGAGCACTTTACATTTTATGTTATAGTGCAAAAGAAATTCTTCACTTGACAATAACAGAATTGAAACAATCATTGACATAATGATTAATTAACTGCCAAAATAATGATGCACAGTGTTATTTTCTAGAGTAAAATGACATTTAGAGGAGACTATTAGAATTTCATTATCTTCCAGGTGTAGTCTCTGTGCACTCACACCATTAAAGACAGTACTCTCTACTGTTTCATGCACACATGGGGAATTGCATGCCAAGTCAGAGTACTTAAGCTGTCTGTAATCAATTAATGTACATCACATTGAGAGATGTGGGTCCCTGTAATCTGACAGTGGAGCAGTGCCTGGAATGATCAATATCTGGAACAGAAAGATGAGAAATTATTCACAGAACAAGAATGATTTTGAAAAGAATGCAGGCTGAGGACACACTGTAGTTATCAGCCAAATCCTCTAAATCGTTAATGCAATCAAATTGTAATTTCAGATCTCATTCTTGCAGTTTCAGCAATGAAGGCAGAGTTGGAATGAAGATTCTGTGAATCGCAGTACTTTATTAGATGTCAGGATTTCCAATGTTAATGTCACTAAGAACAACACACTGTAATGCCAACTTGAGACAATAATTCCACCTAGCTATCTATTTAACTATCCTATAATGGAGTCAAATCCACAAGGGTGGCAATGCTGGACAAATAGTCAAAGTTTGATAAATTTAAAATTAAGCATTTTGCAGTATTGGATTGAAGCTGATCCCAGCCGTCATTGGTAGAGAGGTGGGGTACACCTTGGAGAGGTTACCAGTCTGTGGGTGGCTAACAGTGTTTTATAAAGGACAGGGAGTGGGTTGATTCTAATTTGCCTTCTGAGCATTTCAATCGATCTGAATAGGAACTCCTGAAGTGTTTTGAAGTAAAAGTATGAGGTAGTATAAAATGTAAACGTTCAGTTATAAATACTTCAGACTTGATTACAAGGCGGTGCTGGTTTGAAGTCTTGCTGTTGATCATAGATTATTATGAATTGTGTTCTAGAGGAGTTAGCATCATATATGTAGACTGAAGCCATGTGATGCAAACATCATTGTAGTGTAACTCTGCAGCAGCAGCAGCAGCAGCATGGTGGAACTGCAGCAGAAACTGCTGAAAATAGGTTAGGATAGGGTAGCACTGCTGCTGGTTTTTGACCTAAGTTATATCATTACGCTGATACAACACTAATACATATCTATTGCAGTACAATTTTAAGTAGCCCACATTCAATGGCACACGTGCTTATATACATTAACATGTATTTATTATAAAAGATAGATAAAGGCTCTCTCTCTTTAACCCAAGATACCAGCCATTGACCTCATAATGTGTGTGCATATGCTAGCTTGGCCAGAAACATCAGAGACATGAGACATGTCCACTGTAATTAGCACTTGTGTAAATGTCAGCCTTGTTCGTAGTGAACGTAATGTAACGCAACAAAACTCTGGATCTCGAGGGCAGGGATACGGGAGAGATGAGTGAGGAGAGGAGGCAAAGGATGCAGAAACGAAGGAAGCAGAAGAGGCTAGAAAGTGAAAGTGAAGGAGAAAAAATGAGAGAGAGAGAGAGAGAGAGAGGCCATATGTTGATAAGGAGATGAGAGAGTGATGAACGGAAAGAAGGATGATAAATTCAGGACAGGAGATTGATGATGTTAAATATGCTGCAGTAGCAAAAACTTTACTGTATTTCTAAACACTTTGTGGGAAACATCTGTCAAAAATGCAGACATGTGATTTTCAATCCATATAATATTTGTTGTTGTTCCTCTCGTCAGTCTTAAAAATACTATGGGTCATAGGTTATGATTAGGAAAAAAAAGATCAAACACCTACAATTGTTCTTCCTTCTTTCCTTCTCCTACCTTTGTCCTTTTATTTTCATTCACGTACTTCATCCTTCATCTATTATTATTCTGACTTTGTCCCTTCCCATCAACCTCCTCCCTGTCCTACATTCCCACCATTCATGTTACATTACATCTAGCTCTTTAGCTAATCCTTCTTTCTTTCTTTCTTAATCGTCAGTAAATAAAACCAGTCAATGAGTTCTAACAAGCTCTCCTTGTAACTGAACTGTGCTTCGTTTCTTCCTGCCCTCCTGTATCAGCTCTGTAGTTAACTGGGCTACGCTCCACCTGCACTGCATCAATCTTTCCTCTCCTCTTTTTCCCTCTCATCTGTTCTATTCTGCTCTGCTCAGCTCTGTTCTGTTCATTTCACATAATCGCTGTAGTGTTTTTTTTTTCTTTCCACTGCACTTTTTCGTGTTTGGTTTTATTGGAAAACACAGCAAAAGAATAGATTGACCCTGATGTGTAGGTTTGTTTTTCTCTTTGTCCAACAAGCTGATTAGATTTGGGAAACACTGCAGGTGTGATCTATTCTGGAGGTTTTGGCCTTGAGGTATAGTTCTCAATGAGGATTCAACCTGTTCACCAGCTCTGTGATTGCCTTCAGTGTTATCTTTATGTAACGTAGTTCTGCTGCTTTGCAGAATAGTAACTATTCATTTCTGTCAGTCACTCTCATGTCAATGTACAATAAATGTTGTAAAGTAATTCAAATTAATTTGTGTAAAAGTGAAAATAAGTGATTGCATAAGTATTCGCCCTCTTTAATGTGATTTATCTAAAATGTCAGTTTTAGAAGTCACACAAGTTATTCAGTGGAGATCACCATTCCCACAGTGAAGCACGGTCGTAGCAGCATGGTGTTGTAGGGATACTTCTTGGCAACAGGCTCTGAGAGGCGAGTTAAGGTACAGGGTAAAATGAATGAAACAAAATGCAGGGAAATCTGAAGAACGTCTGCAAGAAGACTTGAAAAGGGCTCTTCTATTATGATCCACATACAACCTGACAGAGCCTGAGCACTTCTGCAGAGAAGAACAGGAGAACAAATCATCAGTGTCCAAATGCGAAAGGCTGACTAAGACATATCCACAATGATGTTCAATGACGTAATTACTGTAAAACATACTTCAAGTTTGCAGCTGAAGATTAATGCAATTTTCTGTTCATCAGTGTTGAAAAAGCCAAATGAAATCAACCATGATTCAGTGTTTATAAAAATATAATATATGAATACTGTTTGTGGGCACTACATTGTATTTTGGTGTTAAAATCTGTTCTTTGGTAGCTTGTAATGCTGCACATGTGCTGTGATGCAGTGCTCTGCTTTTAGTCATCCTGCTCTAGCGAGCACTATTTTGCACTGCTCTGTTATTACTGAAGCCCAGGGCTACTGGAAAGGAGAAAACAGGAGCGAGAAGGAGAGGAAAAGAGAGGTGCACAAGGCTATTTTTTAGCTCAGCCCCCACCAAAATAGTTTCCTTATTTTAGGTTGCCCCCAATAAGAGAGGAGTGGCTGCAGGTGAGAGAGACAGGAGGCGAGATTATGGCATGAATGTACTTCCATTTTTACTGCAGGATTGTCTCTTGTTTGCTAATGTGAGTCTTCAGTTAGTTTTCATCATGATAACCAGTTATGATTACAACAAATAAGATGATAGAGCTCATTAGCTAGTAGTATCTACGTCCCTCTGTTTTGAAAGTGATGTAATTGACAGATTTCTGAGCTGTTCTCAATCCTGTCACCATATCCTCAGAAAAACTAAGCTCAGCTAGCTCTGACTCAACAACACATTTAAATATTGCATTTATTTTATGTTTGTCAGTATGTAAAATGTTTGCATTCACATTATTGTGAACATCGGTGACAGTTTTTTTACAAAATGAAGTGAAGCACAAATGCTTCTAAGTTTAAATATGAGGAAAGTTAAGAATTACAGAAACACTGCAACACAATGTTTATGTTGATGCAACATGTTGTAACCTTTTCCCAGAATTTTAAGCATACAACTAACAATGTAAACACTTCTGGTAGCCTCTACTTGTTATCTGTAGCTAAACTAGAGTCATGCGTATCTAAACTACCAAGATAAACCAGTGACAAGTGCAAATCTTCCTGAGCAATGAACTAATGCACCTTGTATTTATCAGGGCATTATGCCCATGCAAGGGCAAACTAATACACATTGGGGCTACTGTAATTTACATAGTTTGTTTACTATGTGAATGAAATGTATCACAAATTTGCTGTCTACTTATCAAAACATATTTCCAAACATTGTTCTGACTGCAAATCACAATCCCTCTGCCATCATTTCCACATTGTGGTGAAATATTTGCCGTTTCAGACTGACCTCCCAGTCACTTTCAGTAATGAAGTCAGTCAGTCATGCAGTGTATCCAGTGCCCAGGTCCACATGAGTCTTCAGAGGCAGACAGTCATGGCAGCGCTGCTTTATTTCCACAATTTTCACAATTAAATCTCTGTTTCTTTAACAATTTGAATTTATTTTTGCATTTAGAGTATTGGTTGCTCCCTTTGTTTTAGGGGTTCTCAGTCTTTGTCAGCTGGGCTTAATGTGCAAAATCATAGAAGTAATTTAGTTTAAGTGTTAGTTAACTGAATTGTCTTATCTTAATTTCTAGGGATACATTGTAGTTCTTTTTTTTCAACTGTGTCATTTCTGAGGGATCATATTTTAGTTAAACCTTTAATGGCAGCTGTAGTAGACATCATGTAAAGTAATGTGTTGATTGTGTGTTTGGGTTTGTTTGTGATGCATAATTGTTGCCTTTTCCCTGAGGTTTAATATTGTTATTAAAAGTTTAATCAACAAAAGGTCAACGTTCATGTTGCATGATAAACCACACTTTCCAATTTGGTTGACCCTAGATTTCTATTAAATGCCTTTAAATTGCCTCATTACTCTGTAAAGGTGAAAAGATCAAATAAAGACTCAGAAATCAGAAATGCTGTTATATTGTATATGGAGCTCTGGGTTCAAACTTAGACGTCAAACAAACTCTGATATTCAGCCTTAGACAAAAGAGTAAAGAATGAGTTTATGTACCTTCAGTGTATATGGATTGATGGTCTCTGTCAGTATTTAGGAACCCAGCAGATGGATGGTCTTTTCCCACAGCCGATGTCTAATACTCTCCCCTCTTTCATTTCACCTCTGTTACAGTTTTCCTCCCCTGACATTTCAGACTAATCCAGTTCAGCCGACTGATCATCACTGCCCTGCAGAAACCTCACCACTCAGCAGAGACAGCTTTTCAACAAAACAGCTCATTTTCTCATGAATTCCAATGGATTTATTTCATTTAAAATTTTCCTTTTGATGTTTTACACTTGGACCCCTGTTTACAGTGGTATACTGTGTACTCTATGTCAGTCAATTGTTTCTTTGTTCTGTTGCTAAGCTTAGACAACATGACATGGGTGCTACTGTCAGTGTGTTTACATGCACATAAGTAACCTGGTTACTGTGGGTCTTATAAAATAAGATGATTTAACTGCCATGTACATGAGAAACCTGGTTTCCCTAACCGGGACAGGGAAGTAGAGTAACCTGATTTCCCCAGGTAGATTTCTCCTGGAGAATGTTAATCTGCTTTTGACAAGAGCCGGACACAGGATGCAGACACTGCTACACTGCCACCTTCAGCAGGGAGGAGAGCAGGGTTTCAGGATTAGTATTGCAACAGCACATCATCGGGAGGGTACAACTAATCTCTCTTATGACAGTCTAAACCTAGCTCATGTTCCCTATTAGTGGGTAAACAATCCAACACTTGGAGAATTCTGCTTCACAGGGATAGCCTTTTTTATGCTGAGTTTGCAGAAAAGGAGCATTATGTCTTTCTGACTGTCAATCAGCAGCAACTTCTGTCAGTGCAGCTGCAAATTAGGTGGAGGAGAAAGCAGGTTACTCGTCTGCTGCACAGTTTTGGGGATTTCCAGTGAAAACGCATTCCCAGATTACTTGGAGAAAAAATGTTTCTTTGAGTTACCTGTTTACTTAAGTGCACGTCATTCATGTCAGTCAACCAGCCTCAGAACAAGTGCACCTGCGGGCACAGCGGAAAGGAACCTCAATCATGCCTCATCTTGCACTACAGGCGTTTTTGGATTATGTCACCACTGTTCACAGGAAAACTGTTCAGTTTCGATAAACAACTCCTTTGTGCACTGATATAAAGGTGAAAAACTTGCTTCATTAGAAGCAATGTGTCACCCAGACCACACTAGCAAACAGGGTCCTTGCTGGTCATGGTTTAAAGAAAACTGTGTCCGAAAAGTCACTTACAATATGTTGCATATGTTGCATATTACATATATATTGTTGTCCCATCTGTCCACCTACACCACCTCCTTAAAAGACTTTTCATATTTTCCACCTTTATCCATGACAGACAGACAGAAGCTTATAATTTGTAAGGGGCCCTCGTCAGATAAAAGCAAATGTAGGTCATTTTAAAAATATGCTGTCATTTTTATTGGAGGGACAGTCCCATTACTGGCAGTCTTCACAAAATTGGATAAAATGTGGGAACTGAGAAGATTACTGTTTGTAAAATGAGGCCTCGTATCTCAAAATAGAGACTAACTTGACGTTGATGCGTAAATTGAACCGTTGTGGTGCATTTTCCTCTTTTGTGTTTATTCCCATCTGATGTGGTATTTGGGGTGTAAGTGGAATTCACATTATACTCTAGGGTCAATTTTCACAAATAGGTAAAGGTGCAGTACCAAGATTCCTCAGTCACAGCCCATTCATATAATCATGGTTAAAACCAAAACAAAACTTTATTGTACCCGTTTTCACCTGATTACCGCTTCTGGCTGGAGGAACGTGTCTGACTGAGAGAAAAACATATATTCTGAATGATTCGTTTGTACATGTCCAATTGGCAAAACTACTGACCTCAGGCCTGCTCTAGACTGTGGGTTAGTTAATCAATATTCAGACTAATACCTATTAATTAATACAAATGCATTTGGTTTTAGTAACGTCAGTCAAAAATTGAAACTGTAGGTACACACGTTCATGCTAATCAGTCTCACACATACAGGCTACAAGACTTAAACAATATTTCTAAGTTGATATTTGATGCAGAAATGTATTAATTTAAAATATTGTTATTTTTATTTATTCAGATGATTCAACCTGAAAGAGTATTTACTATAACTGGACAATAAAATGTCAGGAGAAGTTCTTTGACAGCTGAAGCTCCTTCTTTGTGGTTGATTAGACTGGAGAGGGGGAAGTGCCGTCAATATCTGTAGCTTTGCAAAGTCAAGCTGACTTTCCACAGTGGCAACGATGCTTAGGTGTTAAAATGGCTACAGCTTGAAGTGCTTGGCAAGTTTATTTTCTTCATTCCTCACCTTCCTACTTACAGCACACAACTGTCTGTGTTTGCTGTAGAGCTGCAGCACTGCCTCTGTCTTGGCAACGATGGAGGTGACGAAAGGAGTGTGAATAAAATTTGGATCAAATTTAAAAACAAGCCCGACTGTGCACATAGAGGGGCTCAGTGTGGCCTTAAAAGTCTACAGTGAACTATGCATTAGCACATTAGAATACAGCACTTTAGTACCTTTAACTAAAGAATTAAATAAAGATTATACAATCACTTAGTTAAAAGGGGAGTATTGTCATGGTAATTTAGCTTTGCCTGTCCACTTATAAACACTTTATGTAATACGTTATGTATTAGTTGCCTGCTTTGAGACTATAGTTTGAGCAACAAGTCAATTAGTGGCTTTTTACCTCAGCTCTATGTGTCCAGAAGAATCACGGCACAGAAGTTTAATCTGCGCTGTAAGGGGCTCCTGGAGGACCATGTCTTCACACTGCAAAACAGTTTGGCCTCTGGCTTTTCATGCATCACTATGCACCATTCTGATATTGAAATTTTGTGTGCGCTTGTATGCAGACAGGTGTGTGTGGATGTACGTTTGTTAGTGAGAGAGCAAGACTTGAACATTTTAAAGAGGAATGTTTATTTCCTAATCTTATTCCCTGTGTGTGTGTGTGTGTGTGTGTGTGTGTGTGTGTGTGTGTGTGTGTGTGTGTGTGTGTGTGGGTGTGTGTGTGTGTGTGTGTGTTTGCCCTTCCTTTGTAACTACATGATAAATTGCCATTTTTAGCAGAAGGTCTTCTCCATATTTTGCCCTGTCACATCCAAATTATACTAAAATGGAAATTATCCTATTCCAAAACAGCAGTATATCATTATCATAATAATGGTGGCAGTCTAATAAAATGCATCCCTACAGAGATTCAGCATGCTTCCCAGTCTGTATTCACAAAGGACTGTACACTGATATTACCCAGTAATATGGAAATGTACCCTGAAACACTTTAGCCTCAGTGGATTTGTTTTACTCCAGCCCATTACAAAAGAGTTCTCTTTAAAAAATTACTTTGACTTTATGATGTTTGTTTGCAAAACGTCTGCATTCTCAGGACTTTGCCTGTATAAATAGTATTGTACGAAGGTTCTGCACACATGACACAACAAAAGCACATTCATCACATTAATATTTACAGTGTGCCACTGTTACAGGACGCTCTTTGTTCTTTTAAAGTCCTATCTTATAATTCCAGTTGCTTTAATCCTGTCTGCTTCAATTTATATATATATATATATATTTAGCTCACGTCACCTACACCTTCACTGAGGCCGTGTAGCAATAGCAGGATTGTCTGATTGACAGGTGTGAGAATGATTATGCTCTAAGCAGGCACCCCAGGGTGCAGCTCTTCTGAATTATGAATGGCTGAGCTAAAGCTTTTAGCTCCGTGTGCCTCCTTCACATCTGCAGAAGCTCTCTCCTCTCTTCTCCTCTCTTCTCTTCTCTCTGTCTCATTGTTTCTCTCCCTAATTCAAACCAGTTTTATTGAAATGTGCTTTATAATCAGAAGTGACAGAAATGAAGCCACTTAAAGTACAATATGATCACTTAATGAATTTAGGCAGAAACATTTATAAAAAATAAATAAAGAATGTCTTTGGTGATTTATGACTTATATATATTCATAAATGAATTAAACTATTTATATGATTTTATAGAGTTTTATTCTGTGGTCATCGGGTCCTAATAAATATCATAACTATACTATGATTTCTCTGTGTCTTCTGAAACAGTTTAAATCCCTGTTGAAAATTAAATCAGTTTTATAATTTAACTAGTGGTTAAGATTTAAACAGCAGTCTCCCATGTTCACGTCTGATGTCTTTGTGTCCACTTGTCCAGCCCATCTCCTACTGTACATCCATGGTCTCTGTGACCTGACTGTAATAACATAACTCTACTTTTACTTCTTCTCCTGAGTCTCAAACCAATTAGTCAGCTCTGTGCTCACATTGTAACGTCTTTGTGTCAGTGTTTGTGCTTCTTAATCAGGTATCATTCCCTTTGTGTCTCATCCTATCAGTTTCCTTCCTCTACGGTATGATTTCCCATTCTCTGTGCTCCTGTGTTCAGAGTTTGCTTTGGTGATCTCATCTTTCAGCTCCACCTTGTCTCTCTCTGTCTGAGACAGTGGTAAAGTTTAGTTAGATGTAGACTCAGAAGACTACTCCAGTCAACCTGCTGCCTGTGGACAAACCAGCATCTGGTTGGTCCTGTTTCATTGATTGTTTCTCATCTAATGGTCTTCCAAGGTGATGCTTCTTCTACTACTGTGCTATAAGACCACTTGACTACACCTGGTCTCCTGACTGGGAGGTGACCTTGATTAACTGAAATTCAAAAAGGCTGCCATTGTTATTGTGATCAATTTTGCATATTTCCTGAACTTGAATCTATTTGTGACGCCTGCATCACTTCCTTCTTCCATTTCCAGTAACAGACTTTGCTTCCAGCATGCTTTATCTGTTTAAACTCTTGACCACCTAACCCAGATGCACACCTTTCCTGCTGTTCCTCATTCAGACTTAACTTCTGTGAATATTACACAGAAGCCAGTTTTCAGACAGGTTTAACAGGGTTATCATGCTGCTTTACTGTGAACCATCCTGTCTGTTTCCCATCTTTAATGTTAACTATTCACTGGAAACATGGGGTTGGATTTATTTACCTGCTTTGCCCTAATGAAGGCCTGTTTCTTTGGCTACCTGGACTTTCGGTGAGTCTCAGTGTTTGTATCTTGCTCTTAATTTTTGTTACCAGTCAATTCTGGTAGCATGACCTCTGCTGAAAACATGACTCACTTATTCTAAATGTCTAATAAATACTAGACATCAAGTCATCTGTTAATGCACCTTGAAGCACTTAAGTCTTGAAGAGGAAGATTGCTACAAACATAATGTGAAATATGTTATATTAATTTAAATGGAAAGTCACAAACATGTTATGTCATAAATTATATGTGCAGACTAACAACCACTTCACACCCGACATCTTTGTTCAACGGAACTGTGATCCATCTCTAAGTCTGAGCAAAATGCAAAATTTACTTTAAACCCAACCTGATACAGGCCTCTGGACTCTGTGTGGTTTGTCAGTCCTGCACATTATATCTATATTACATCTATCCACCACAGCCGCCTCATCGTTACTTGCTTTCTACTAATAAACATAGCTCTTTATTAAATACGTTGTATCACAACATAATCATATTGTGATTCTACAAAACATGATTGTGATAGCAGTTTACCTGCATGTTGGGAGACAGGTTACTCCAGTGCAGATGTCTGATGTTGTGTAAATAAAAAGTATTTTCAAATAGTTAATTGTAGATAAAATTACATTTTCTTACGAACCCAACTATACTATGGTTTATAGTTCCTCAACACTGGTTTAGATGTTAAAAACACAATTCACCTTATGACTGTGAACACACGTTTTTAATGTTTGTATTAAAACAAGTGTGCATGAATAAAAAAGGGGTAGAGAGGATATGTATTAGAGAGAGAGAGAGAGAGAGAGAGAGAGAGATGTCCATTGAATAAACACACAATGACAGAGGTGGGAGAGAAACGCGCACTCACAGCAGAGAGAGAGAGAGGGAGGAGGAGGAGGAGGAGGGTGGCGAGCTGATCTTCAGTCGGTGTGTGAGGAAGCAGACGAAGGAGAGAGACCTGTGTGGACCTGCTCACACTCAGACGCACACAGACTTTCTCTTTCTCTCACACACTCTTCCACTCTGCCCCTCTCCTCCACACAAACACACACCCACCCACCCACTCCCTCTCTCTCTCTCTCGCTCTCTCTATTTCTCCTGCACTTGCACGGAGCTAGAGGGGGAACGAGAAGGGAAGAATGAGGAAGAAGTCCGCCGTGCTGCGCGCCTTGTCCCAACAAATGCGGGTTTGCTGATACAGCGCCGCTCCGCTCAACAGATCCTACAGGACGCTCAGGTCGCCATGCATGGAAACGAGGAGTAAGCAGCAGCAGATAACATCAGCAACAACAGCAACAACGAAAACTGTCAGTGCATGGGAATCCGGACTCCTCTCCCCTCCTTTTGTGCGTCTCGCTTGGTGGATACGCCGTCTTGGCTGCTGTATAAGAGCTCCCTGCGTCTGCATTACCATTCCCCACTACTAGCTTACCTCTACTATTACTACTCCTCTCACTCCTCGTACTGCAACTATTACTAGTCGAGCCTCACAGCTGTTCTGCTGCCGGCTCCTCTCTGGATTGTGGACACTTTCCGGATAGAAAGGTAGGACATTCTGCAGTCTTCTGGGTGCGTTTTCAGCGGGAGAATGATGCTAATGATGATCAATGCTGGGGGTCTTTGCCTCTAATTCGCGGCGTTTTACGGGGAAAGCAAGTGTTTTGTGAAGCAGGGAGATGAAATGAATGGGGTGAAAGGGGGACAGTGTCGCCCCGTGGATGCCCAGTTGGACACTTCAAAGCGCCATGCGTCGGAAAGGTTTGGATGCGATGTGGAGACGATGTTTCCTCACATCATCTTCCCCCACCACACTTTCCACTCCGCGCTTTTCCTCCTCTCTGCTTTTAGGCTGGGATGGGAACCGCTGCTTAAGAAATCTCTGGGTGCGGTGGAAGGTGTTTGTAATTTGATTTGCGGTAAATGAGCAACCGGTTCCGACTCCAGAGGCTGCTTATTGACGCTGGAGGCGCAGTTTTTTTTTTTCTTTCTCGCACTTCACTCCCACCCTCTTTCCCTGCTCCCCGCTCCTTCCCATGCATGTTTAAGTGTGACCGCCTCGCTTATTGCTAAAGGAATAATAATTAGTGATGCAGAGCACGTTCAGAGAGCCACGCTCGCACCGTGTACAGGCTCCCAGTGTGGAAGTTACCAAACATCCGCAGTCCAGCCAAAAATGTGCCCTGAGGGACGCTGATACCTGCAGAGGATGACTGGTCCAGACGCACGTTTGCGCAATTCTGCAGGTCTTCATCGTTTGCGCCGAACAATGCAAAGCTGTTGAGGTTGAGGTGGAGGTTGATGGAGTGCCTTGTGACATGAGTGCAGAGCAGGTTGGGGAGGGGGATGTGAGTCCGGACTCCAGGGTTGAGTTTCAGGGGGCTTCTCCGAGTCCCACAGCGTTTTTTCTGAATCAAGCAGAACTGCATCACTTGATTTCTTTTTTCTTTTTTTTTTAAGTTTTAAACGGGAAATCATAAGAGAACCTTATTTAACTCTTTATCTTCCATGTCCAACGATATTATAAAAGGCGAATTAAACAGTGGTGAGGCTTCCTACGTCAGGTAAAGGATAATGTAGAAGGCAGAGAGGCCGTAGAAAGGCTGCGCCTTGTGGAAACACCAGGCAGGTACCATCAAGGCTTTCCAGGCAATTCATTTCCAGCTGACTTCAGTCAGGGCTTTATGGGCATGACAGAGAAACTGTAGCTCATCCACTGTGGGTGACATGAAATATTTAACGATGACAGTGAAAATCGAGAAGCAGCCAGATGTTTTTATTGCTTTATTTACCTTTTGAAGAGAGATGCAGTTGGTTATTGACTAAATCAAAGACCTTGTGCTGAGAATGAAACATCACAACCTGACAGGTTCAGGTTAGCAGTAAAGTCATGTTTATTCCAGTAAAATCTGACCCCTTCTATTGGTCGTCCTCTTTGTGGGTCTGCATTAAGCAGGGAGGAGGCCTGCATCCTATAGCTACTGTATCCTAGGTCATAAACTGTATGACCTGTATATGTTATGTGATGTGAATACTTTAAAAGCAATAACCATTGTGAGATTATTGCCAGACTTATTAATTATAGTTCTTTATACATAGTAACGACAATTAATTAATAATATTAATTAATTAGTTATAAAAGCAGACCAAACAACATTATAACATCCCCAATATAAAGCTTAAACCTTACAAAGACACCTGAGAAGTTGGTTCAATTTGACCTAATTTCTCTGATAAAGCCACTGATTTTTGTTTTTCTTAATGAGATTAGTTTAAAAATAATTTTCACCCAGATCTGTTCCCACGCACCTAAAAGTTGTTCTGCTTCTTTCTGTTAAAGGAAGCCTGTTCACGTCAGTTTACAGTAAACAGGGCCATCACATAGAAGGAGCACATTAGAAACGTGACGTGAAAGTTACAAGTGAAATGGACAAATTGAGAAAATGAAAAATAGTTTTCGCCAATTTTGTTCTTGAACGTGATTTTATTTTTGTCAAATGTCACAAGGGTTGTAAATATTAAAGAGAAAAAACAAAACTATCATAATTTTATCATAAAATTGTCCCCCTCGTGCAACATAGAGACTGCTGCATTACACTTGAAGGTGATTCTCCATATGATTCAGTGCCTGTGTTAATGTTAATAGAAGTATTATAAACAACTGGACCAGTCACTGGCAGCCTTTATTGGCCAGTACACCATGTGGCGCTCCACAGGGTAGAGAGCTGGTAGCAGAAATGTAGGGGCAGTGTCAAGTGTCATGTTTTTATTCCTGATAAGCAAAACCAGTCCGTTATTGAAAAAAAAAAGATTTACAGGAAATGTGAGCTAAGTCTGGAAAACCAGAGCAAAGAGCAAAACGTATTGCAGAGGCTACCAGATGTGGGAGACATCTGGTAGCCTCTGTATTCTTCAGAGCCTGCAGCTTTAATGAAAAAACATGAATATGGAAAATGATACACATGCCTCTGAAAATATAAAGTATGTTTTGCTGTGTCTTTGAAGACAGCGTTGGTAAAATCTCCCAAAACTTGAATGTCCAGGGATAAAATGTGGAAGGACAGCTCAGTGCTGTATGGTAAAGCATGAAGACATTAACAGTAAACTTAATTATATTTTATCTAGTTGAGTATAAACTTGTCTCAGAGAAAGAAAACAAACTTCTGATAGGTAAAGACTGACAACTTGCCTCATTAGATTATAAAGATATTATATATGAGCTAATAAACAGCGTGACGAGCATCCAGCAGGAGTCGGAACAGCACTAGTGTTCGTTTGCAGTCATGTTTCTGTCCTCTTAACAAACTAAGTCTAATATTCAGCCTTGAACTGAGTGGAATGGAAATATGGGAGCTGCTAAATGCTCCGTTGTGTTTGTCAGCTAGTTGCTAACTTGCCTGTCAGCAGGTTGGTGTATATAGTGGATTTATCAGAGCTTTTTCCACTGATAACAGGTGAAAACAGGGGCCCTGACAGAGTGAATCAAAATGCTCCACAGAGCTGAGGGAACCTGCTGGGTAAGAATATCCTCAGTGAGTGGCCCCTGTCAGATCACATGAAGTCAGTGGACCAATTTATAATGCAAAGGTTTTGATAGGTGTAGCTTTATGTGTAAAGATGTTTATGTCCTTTGTCACATCCTGGTTAGACAGATAATGTTGGTGCATAGACAAACAAAGTGACATGCAGCAGGGAAGCAGTTCAGTGGCTGATCATTTCCTCTGCTCCGAGTGAAATAATATGACAAGACATCTTGGCTTGAGGATGGGCTGCGAGGCAGATCCAGGCTCCAAGAGCTCAGCCTCACTCTAATGACTGTAAACGCGCACTATTAATCTTCAGTTGTTTGCAGGGGCTAGTCTGTATTTGTGTGTGTAGGTGTGGGTGTGTGTGTGCTTCTTTTTGCTCTGCTCTCTCACACTCTGTCCTTTGGGTTTTATTCAATCAGGAAGGTTGACAACACATTTGGTTACCTTTGTCTTTCCTTTTCATTGCATCTGTCATTGTTTGCTTTTCCTTCACACATTTTACTGCATCTCTCTCCGTCAGCCTCTTTCTCTTTGCATCCCTCCCTCTCCCCTCTCGATTTACCTTTCCATACTTGTTTGGCTCTCTTTCACTTGCCGTTTTAAATTTTTTATCAATGCCTTCTGCCCCACAGTGATGAAAATGTGTCTCGGACAGGCTGCTCCTCACAGCAGCTTGCTAAGACATTAGTTTAGCGTTCTCTTGCAACATACACTTTTATTTTCATTTGCATGCTCACGTTCAGCATATACTCTTTATTTAATTTACCACATCACTTGTAATGATGATAATTACAGTACATGATTCTGTCTCAGATGAACAGCAAGGAAGAGGGTTCATGTCTGCTTTCTCTTTCTCGGCCTGTTGGTCTGATCAGCTGCCTTCAGAGGTTCATGAGGAACGACAGCATTAGGGCCGGAGGGAGCTGCTTGTCTTTGTGCAGCACATGGTTTTAGTTTCTCAACTTTATGCATTGTGCTTTTATTTGTTAAGACTTGTTATGTTTAAAAAGAAAATGTTAAGTTACTTAAAATAGGTACTCTGTTAACATTACAGTACCTCTGACGTCATAGTTAGAATAACAACACATGGGTGAAAATCTGAATGTGTCACAGAGGAACTGAATGTTTTTTGATGGTTGTCTGGCTTTAGACTGCTGCTGGTTGCTGGCAGAAACAAACAACATATATGTTTTAGAATTAGGTTTTGTGTTTGTTTTATTCATTTATTTTTTGTAGGTCTCCAGGTGGCAGCAGGTGATACATGTGGTGTTAAATTGGCTAAACTTGGTTAGCTTGTCTTATGTTCCCTTTAAAATGGAGCCAAGTCTTAAAGTCCTAAAGCGAGAAACAATCATAGTGGTATATTCTGCATTTGGTGCTGAGGGCATCAGTTTTTTCCGTTTATCAAGTTGCTGATAATTGTTCATGTCACATGTTCTTGCAGATTGTACATCCCAACAAAACTATAAACAATAGCTCTAGTAATTACAACTGGTAATTATCTTAAGTGGTCTAAAGTGTAATCCCCTGACGGAGTGTAACACAATCAGGATTCTGTATGCACGGTTTATTAAGGATTGTGTTTGTGACAATTAATAAACTGATTTTTAGGTACGCAGCATTACTGTACTGTTAACTGTTTAACTGTTGTGGTAGGAGCTAGGCGGACAGTTAGGAAAAGAGGACGTGTGACTATCTGCAAAATATTCAGTGTTTAGACCTGCAGTCAATTTCAGCACCACATGTACCACTGAACAGCAAGTGACGATAATCAATTCAAAAACAATGTCAGCCTCTGTATACTTTTTTCCCGTTAGCTGCTGTATGAATGACGCAACACGAGAACTCAGTTACGAGCCTCACATTAAGATCTACTGTACACACCACTTCTCTCAACAGCTGGCATAGAGGGAATGCTCTTTAGCCATCAGACGGTTAGAAAAATGACATCCCTAAGTGAAAACAACCAAATCCCACAGCACCCTGAATTATTGATCAATTGGACATGCCACACAAAGCCTTTTGTGACTGCTGCAGAAGCCCATAGAAGGCAAGAAGCTGCTGGCTTGCATTCGCTCCGAGGAAACTGTTTGGTTATGAGCTCGCTGAATTGAAGTTTAATCAAGTAAACATGTAATTTTGTTTAGAATTGATTTTCTTAACATCTGAGTAAAAAGCTCTCACATCACAGCTGAGCTCACTCAGTTCACATAACACACCGAACACTCGTCACACACGGTTTATTTAACCCAAATATTTAATTTTACCATTGGTGGACGGCTTGTGCATTACACACAGTAACTGATTTATGTAGCAAGTGGCTGTTAACAACATTAAGCACCACTCTAGTGTATACTGGTGTGTGATATCTTGATGAAGAGAGAACATTCACACCGATGGAGATGGGTCCAGTGTTGTTTATTTAGGTAAAATAGTGTCATCTTCTGGCCTGGTTGAATGTAATGTTAGAGGAAATGTTCATATCGTTAAGGATTTACAGCTGCATCTGTAATGAGTAATGTGTACTGATGTAACTATTGATGTCCAGTAAATTGTGCTATGTCTGCACATATTGTAAGAGTGTGACATTTAATTATTGGGAAATGGATGTTGGCATGCAGGACTGTGGAAGAAGTGTGTTTGAGGAGAGCTGATCGGTGTTCCTGGTCTTGGTTTTTGTTATTGATCTCTGATTAAAAGGGATGTGTGTGTGTGATGAGCTCTCTTTAAGAGTTCTTTAAAGTGGTACAAGTTTTTTTGGGTAATTGTTTATCCACCTGTGAGGATCAGTAAAGAGAGGACCAGTTCTACATGATGGTCCAACAGGTGCTCTTTGACCCTCTGACCCCGTCCTACTGGATTGTTGTGGATTCATTTGCGGATTAAGGTGTAGAGAACATTTTAATGACAGAAATGTGGATGTCAACAAGTCAGAGCTCGTTGGTTTTCCTACGCATGGAGGAGATATGTACACAAACAAAGAAAGTCTGTATGGAAGCTTTGTTGTTCTGTGGCAGTATTATTCTTTTTATCCTCTAAAACCTCAGGAGAGGATGTGTGTACAGTAGATGTCTTTGAGGGCTGGACTAAAATACGAATCATAAGGATCAATTTCTTTTTGTTATTGTTCTTAAAATACACCTACATATATAAATAAAGGTTATTATTGTCAGTATTATACTTACACACCTTCACACAGACACATCAGACACATACTGTATAATTACCCCATAATGTCAGCATTCTCAGCACATGGTCTAGTCTCATAACCATAAATATTGTATTCAGATAGATCATTGTCCCCATGGAAATGACCCAACAATGTGCAATAAGCTTGTTAAATGTGGTAACTGCACTGAATATGTGCTGGACTACAGGCCTCTGTTTGTGTTAAAGTTAATGAATGAAACTAAATGATTTGACGTCTTAGCGTTATAGTTTCTATGATAAAAGATCTGTGAACTTGTCATTTCATGTTGTCAGTCATTTTTTGTCAACAACTAAGGAAACACACAACATGACGCAATGTTTTAATGATTTGACTGGTTTAAATGAAAAAAACACACTATTGTCAGAAACCTAAAATACCAAAAGCTACAGTTCCTTTTTGGCTCCTGGTCAGTTCGATTATTGAGCTCCTCAGTGTAGGCGCAATAAGAGCAACGCTGATAAAGTGCGATATGGCATTTTTTAATGTTGCCATTTGTTCAAGTCTCAAAACTGTGAAATGTTGTTTGGTTTTGCATTCCTACATGTTCAAGCAGCTTTCTTTATCTTATCCGTCAGCTTCAGAAATACAATTCAGGCTAAAAAAAAAAAAAGACCAACTGGTAACAAAGCTGCTGGATTACAGTAACCTAATTTACAAGCTTGTGCTGTCGACAGAAGTCAACCAGTCAGTTATCTGCAAAAGCCACTGCTGGCCTGGTTACACGATGTGCAGCAGGGTGTTATTGCTACAGGGATGTGGTGGGCATATTTCAGGAGCTGCTCCCTGGAAAGCTCAGGAGTAGGAGTTTGTCTTTGGTGTGGTCATTTGAACTTGCTGTTTCTGACCAGCTATGCAAACATCTTAGTTGAAACATATTTTTTGTGATGTTGTGTTTTATGGTCCTTCAAGCCTTCTCAAGTCAACTGGGCTGTTGATTTTATAATTTTTGTCCAACTTGTTAGTCAGTGTTTCCAGAAAATGCAGTTTACTGTTAGATACAATACATAAACCTCATTAACCTGCAAAGTTGTGTTACTGTATACACTATCTGCATGTTTCCTTGAAATGATGTAAAATGTTCTACATTCGGTATTTATTTTTAGACCCACAGGTTAAACCTACCTGCCATCCTACTGGTAATGTTGAACTATAATATAACAGCAGCCCTCTTCATGCAAACAATGTTCACCAGGTCTCTGATGATCTAACCTGTGTCCTTTCCTCCTGTCCTCTGTTCTCTCTAAAGGTTCGAGATCCTCATTAACTGTCACCTCACAGTACTGGTTAGGACGTCACCATGGGCCGCTGGGATCACTCCTCCCTCCTGTCCCCTGCCTTCAGGCTAGCACTCATCACGGTGATTCTCCTCCTTAAGTTTCATCCCTCACTGGCTGGTGCCCCTCCTGAACCGAGCTTGGGTGACTCAGTCTCGGCGGTGTCGACCAATAAAACTGAATGTAGCAAGGCTGAGCAGTGCACAAAGGGGGTTCTCCTTCCTGTTTGGGAGCCCGTAAATCCATCATTTGGTGACAAGGTAGCTCGGGCTACGGTTTACTTCGTAGCTCTGGCCTACATGTTCTTGGGTGTGTCAATTATTGCAGACCGTTTCATGGCATCAATAGAGGTCATCACATCACAGGAAAAGGAGATCACCATCAAGAAACCGAATGGAGAAACCACCACCACTACTGTTAGGATCTGGAACGAGACTGTCTCCAATCTCACCCTCATGGCTCTGGGCTCTTCAGCTCCTGAGATCCTGCTGTCCATCATAGAAATCATAGGTCATGGGTTTGATGCCGGCACGTTAGGCCCCTCCACCATTGTGGGCTCAGCAGCGTTCAACATGTTTGTCATCATCGGGATTTGTGTGTATGTTGTGCCCGATGGCGAGACGAGGAAGGTCAAGCACCTCCGTGTCTTCTTCGTCACAGCCACCTGGAGTATCTTCGCTTACATTTGGCTCTACCTGATCTTGTCCGTGATCTCGCCTGGTGTTGTGCAGGTGTGGGAGGGGCTGCTCACGTTCCTGTTCTTCCCCATCTGTGTGGTGTTCGCATGGGTTGCAGACCGCCGCCTGCTGTTTTACAAATATGTGTACAAGCGCTACCGCACTGGCAAGCAGCGTGGCATGATCATTGAAACCGAGGGCGATCGTCCACTTCCTTCCAAGGTACGCTTAAAAGTACTACTACTATTAGTACTATTACTTCATTCTCATATGACAATCGTGAAGTGTTTAAAACAAAAATTCCATACATGATTACTAAAAGTTTGGGATCCTTTAAACAGTAACACAATTAAATGGTGCTTTGTATGCTTTTAAAAGCATAGCAAGCATCTCTGAACAAAACATCTGTAAATAATAAATGCATCTATCATTATTTATTGGTTAGTTAACTTAAGTATCAATTAACATAAAATATAAAAAATAGTTGCAACCTTACTTAACACATACTGTGTTACTGTACTGTCATCAGTGCCACTATAACTAATGATAATACATTATCAGATGCTGTAGAGAGAAAAACAGCAACTTCTAATAAACATTACACATCTCATCTAAATATGGATTTTTTTCTAGGCATTTCCTTACTCACAAATCCGTCATTGATGTCCTATAAAGAATATTAACAGTCATGCTGAAAACTCTCTTTCCCAAAGGCACATCATTTAGAAAACAGTCGCCCGGTGAAAATTAATTAAGCTGTCTTTGAGGTGGAGAAAAACAAAGGAGCAGATATGTAGGCGGAAGTGAGCTCATGAGTAATGTGGATCTGAAATGATTATCTACATTACTGAATAGAATTCTGCCAAGGTAAACTAGTATTACTGTATAAAGCATATTACAGCAAACACATACACACAAATACTCAGTATTGTCACTATTTAATTTCCTGTTTTACTACTATCTGATGCTGTCTGGTCTGTATCTGGTTTGTCCTATGCAGTCCATTACACATCTAATCATATTTTCAGTACTCCGGTGCTACATTTATTTGCCATCATAAGTTAATTTAGAGTCTCTATCTCTGAAAGTTAAAAATGACTTGAAAGCAGTTCTTTGAGATTCTTAGACAGTGTTTTATTAGCACATGAACAACACTTTCATTTTGATTTTTGGCTAAACGCTAAATTAAACTCCACAGTGTTCCTGTGAGTAAAATCCAACAGTTTAGATGTTTTCAACATGTTATCTTGTCTAAAGAGCTCAAAGGCATTTTATCAATCAAGCTTGTCTCAACAGCAAAGAGCATTTCTATGAACATCTGAATAATTTATTTTCCTTTAGAATTGCAGAATAATGTGAATTTCATAAACAGACAACCAGCATATTAACATGTATATTATTAGCTGTGCTATTACCTCATAATTACATGTACACTAAATGTGATATGATTTAGACAATGCCAAAAACTGAGCAACACATGTGACACTGCATTGCTATGTTTTTCAAAGGTTGACATTGAGATGGATGGGAAGATGCTGAACTCTCATGGTGTCGACTTCCTGGATGGGCCGCTGGGTTTGGATATAGATGAGAAGGATCTGGATGAGGAAGAGACCCGGAGAGACATGGCCAAGATCCTAAAGGAGCTCAAACAGAAACATCCTGACAAGGAGGTGGGTAGCAAATTCAAAAGGATCTCACATGAAGTACGGTGGCAGTGTGACGAGAAGAACACACTGTCACTGCTGCTCCTGTCAGGGCTGTTTTTCTAGGTGTTGTTTTTATTCTGTATAGGAAATAAAATGACAAAATAAGCAACAACAGATGACAAACTTTCTATCTGCTTCCATTAACACTTTAATCAGCATTAGGGTAAAAGTAGTTGATGTTAGCTCATCAATTAGCCACGTTATCTTCCTTAGTAGCAAACCTATAGGATTTATTTCACCAATGCTAGACATTGGCTGGTTGTCAATGTTCATTTTAAGACAGTGTTACCTGGAATTTAGTAAAGAGTGGTGGCGTGTGCTCCCATAGTCTTGCATAGTAGGCCCATGCCCACTTCCAAACTTCAACTGATATCTTGAATGTGACAACAAAACCTAGAATCAAAATGAGAATCCATTTCTTGTTCTTTGTTTTTATACCGCTGTTTCTAACTTTGCAAACCTGTGTATTTCAAGAAAACAAAACAAAACATTGCAGCCATCAAATATACAATACTCAGTGCTCCTGTTATTGCTGGTTCAGAATTAACATTCGTTGTGATGATGGATGATGCTCGTTGTCAAGTGGGTTTAAACATGGCTCCTCGTTTGAGAAGGATCTCTAATATTTATGAAATTACGAAGCTGTTCATGTTTTATTTTGCACATCATGTACAAGTGTGTGCAAGACCTCATAACGCCTTGATGAATCTGTTGCATATTCCTCCATGTAACTAAATCACAGACACTGTTAATAGAAATTTCACTGTACTTGACATTGCACCATGACTCATTGTAAGATCACTGGTCTCTGACTGGTTCTAATTTAGACTTTTTCCAGACGGCACACCATTAAATCTTATTTATCCAGACAAGCTAGACCAAGCTGTTCAAAACTGTGTATTACTCGATTGGAGAAGTCGACATAAAAATACATTTTCCCACACTCCACCGTGTCCAATAAACATATTGACATGCAAATGCATTTTTACACTATTTGCTTTCAATTTCCTCTCACCAGGTGGAACAACTCATTGAACTTGCCAATTACCAAGTCCTGAGCCAGCAGCAGAAGAGCCGCGCTTTCTATCGATGCCAGGCCACCCGACTGATGACAGGTGCTGGAAACATCTTAAAGAAGCATGCAGCCGATCAGGCACGAAAGGCAGTCAGCATGCACGAGGTTCGCTCTGAAGCTGGCGAGAACGACCCCATCTCTAAGATCTTCTTTGAGCCTGGTTCTTACCAGTGCCTTGAGAACTGTGGCACGGTGGCAGTGAATGTGGTGCGGCGCGGTGGCGACCTGGGCAAAACCATTTCTGTGGAGTACCGAACGGAAGACGGCACAGCGAATGCTGGCTCAGACTACGAGTTCACAGAGGGTGTGGTGGTGTTCAAGCCTGGTGAGACGCTGAAGGAAATCCGCGTGGGGATCATAGATGATGACATCTTTGAGGAGGATGAAAACTTCTTGATTCATCTTTCCAATGTCAAAGTGTTGACATCAGAAGGAGAAGAGCCAGAAGAAGGCGAATCAGCTAATCACGTGGACTCGGTGGCCTGTCTCGGCTTACCCTCCACAGCCACCGTTACCATCTTTGATGACGACCACGCCGGTATCTTTACGTTCGAGGAGCCTGTATGCCATGTGAGCGAAAGCGTTGGCACCATGGAAGTCAAGGTGCTGAGGACGTCGGGAGCTCGCGGCGTGGTCATGCTGCCATACAAGACGGTGGAGGGAACAGCGCGAGGTGGCGGAGAGGACTTCGAAGACATTCACGGCACCCTGGAGTTTCAGAACGACGAGATCTTGTGAGTAACTTTGATCAATGCATCTTTTAAATTGTAATCATCCTGATGGTGTAGACTAGCTGTTAAATGTATTCATGCAGAGATTTATTTATTACTTTTCACGCTCTATGACAGCGTGAAGTTTATATCGTTAATGCCGATGATGTGAGAAAGTGCGGGTGTGAGTGAGATGTGGTGGTCACCATGAGTGGCGAGGCGGACTTCTCATTGGGGACTCAGCAAAACCAATAATTCCCCATCCCTTTACACTTTTTACTTTGTCTCTATTTTATACTTTGACTCCTTCATCCACTACTTTTAGCTTCATCAGTCTGTTCTTTCCTGTTTGCTTTGGATTGTGCTGTGCTGCTGTTTTGGTCTTCAGTAGGTTTTATTGATTTCTACCGCCTGTGTTGCTGTACAGTCAGCACAACAGGTTTAGCTTGAAAGCTGCCAAGAAGCCAAGAAGTTTAGAAACTGGGTTATTTCCTAGAAGGTTGATGGTCTGAATGATAAGTAGATGTACATCTGCGTACATGACATTTAGTGAGAAGTGTTGAAGACTGTTTGTAAGGCTGGTTTTAAAAGAGGAAGTTGGTTGCTGAAGACACCACAAGAGCTCAAGCAACAGTGAACAACTTAATATTGATACATGATTTCATTTTTAAATAAAAAAATCCCAGTTGCCTTTTAGGTGCCTTTATACTGTGTGAGAACAACCACTCACACAGCCAGTTACCAAAGGACTTGAAGTCTATTTAAGGATCCCTGCTGTGAAATGCTGTCATCAAAGTTCAGAGCTCTTTTTGGCCGAATGCAGAGACCTTATTATCTGATGGTGACTCATGGAGAAGTTCATGATTGCTATTTGACCATATTTCAGGATGTATTCTACCACAGTGGTGATTTAGCTCTCAGCTAGTCTATGAATTCACAAGTTTCTGTAATTTATCTTTGCTTGTTCACCTTGAGCTGCTTTCACACTGCCCCCCCGCTGAGAACAAGGATGTGTTTTGTCTTAAGATCTTTTGGAAGTTTCCTACAATTGACAGCTTGATCCAGTTCAGAAACATCTGCTGTTGTGTATTGGTTGAATGTTGAATTTGATATGGGACAATCATTTAGTTATGGGGGGATGCTGTGCATGTGTGTAGCTGGCACGCTGGAGTTGTTAGCTGCAGTCATTTTCCTTGGAAACCCAACGTTTGCTTCCAGCGCCTGTTTGGAAATAAAGGTTGTAATGACACAAAACAAAAAAACAAAGTGTGCTGTCATGATGAATGATTGGGAGCGATGCTGTCTTAGTAACAGTAGTCCGAAGTCACTCTGCTGCATTTGGTCAGATTTGAAGCAGATGTCTGCAGGGCTCTCTTTTTCAGCCTGTGGCCGACTGCATAGTTTCCATAACTTGCAGCTCTTACAGCCAGGACTAAGTGGTTTTAATAACACTTAAACAAATCAAATGGTGGACTGTCGTTCTGGCTATCATGGTCCCTGCTGTGAAAAGCACTTCAACCACAGCTACATCTACGTTTGCCACAAGAAATGCCATTTGATTTCCACATAGTTCAACTATTCCTCTAAATCATCCCTGGCTCAATAACTCACTAAAGCAGAATATAAAAGGGCCCATGCTGCTCGTATTGTTTAAAAATCTGTTTCCAGATTTAATAGGTGATACAGTAGATACAAAAAGATGAACAACACTGGTTTGTGCCTTTTTCATCTGGCTGAGTTTCACACCTTTAATGTCATGTGAGTTTAAAATAGTCAGAGCAACGACTTACACTGCAGGTCAGATTGGGTCTTTCCTGTGTGCAGAGGAATTGAATTTCTATTTAAGGTTTTCAGCTGTGAAATGCTGCCACCAACTTCAGAGCTCTCTGTAGCCGAATGCAGAGGCCTTATTATCTGATGGTGACTCGTGGAAAAGTTCATGATTTCCTTTGACCATATTTTGGGATGTCTTCTACCACAATGGTGATGTAGCTCTCAGCCAGCTGCTGCTCTCCTTTAAATTTGTTCATATTTGCTTCCTGATATCGGAGACGATACAGTAGGTACGCATAAAGGGAACAATGCTGGGTTGTGCTTTTTCATCTGGGTAGTTTCACACCTTTAATGTGATGTGAGTTAAAAATAGCTGCTGTGAAAAAAAAGGGTAGTAAAAAGGCTGTGTTGGTGCAAGTACATGATGATATAAATAATACAATAATACATTTCATTACAGTAAATGAACATATGATGTGAAGAAGACACAGACAATGAAGAATATTGATTGTGCCTCAAGTAGCTTTTTTAGAAATGTACATTTCCATAGAAATACACAGTGTGTGTCATAAATGAGCCCCTTGGGACCTGATATGTCCCTTCAGGGGACATTTCTGCTGTAGAATAAAGGAATTACAAAAAAGCTAATCTAAATGGGATTGCCTCCAGGCTAACTCTACCCTGATTCTGTTTCTCTGATAAAGAGGGAGGGAGTGATAGTGAGGATAGAGTAAGAGAGATAGATTGGAGTGTCAGTGTGAATGGAGGCTGGGATGGGAGGTGGATGGAGAATGACGGTGAGGACAGAGAGGGGAGGGTGAAAGAAAAGTTTTCAACCTCCTAAAGTTGTGTCCTTTTACTTTCTGTACCTTACATTTCTCTTCGTCCCTGTCACAAGAGGGCCCCTGCAAGTTGTCTCTGGAATGAAAAGTTTGAGAGATGCACGTGCGTGCTTGTGCGTCAGAGGGTATTAGAAAATTAAATCTGTTTTTACTAAAGCTCTGCATCTGTCCTCAATGCAGCATGTCACACCCAATATCACTTCAGTCCTGCATCTTAGTTTGTGTGTGGGCTGGAGTGTATCCTGCTATTCATGTGTTGCAGTGCAAAAATGCAGATGCCAGATTTTGACAGGTCCACTAAACGACAAAGTATTTCTTAGTACCACAGACTGACTGGACCATGAGTACTACTAAACCACTTAAACACTGCAAAGCTGTGTCTTAACCAGTCACTGACTTCATAACTTGGTATAGAAATTGATCACCATCATGGTTTGACAATCTACTTATGTGTATAAAGAGGTGGCAGCAATCAGTCAGAAACTAACGAGTCTGTGTAAGAACACTGCTGAAGTACTGACAAGTAGGAACAATTTAACACAATGATACGAAAATGTGTCTGTAACAGGCCCAGTGAATGAAATAAAAACTTTAGGCTGATGTTATAAGGGTAGTTTACACGTTTGCATGAATTATGACTCTGCCTTATTTTGTATAATTCGTAAACAATGCCAGAACGTCTGGACAATGGACAGCACTGTGCACGTCTTCTTCAAACTGCCATTAGCATACCTGTCATACGATGAGCGGTTTTATCCAGAGCACCATAAGTCGCTCTATTTTTATTGCGAATGGTCCTAATGGAATTACCAGACTATTTAATATAAAATAGGTCACCAATTCAACTACTTCTGTAAGTGTTGCATTCAAACTGTATTTTTAGACAGAGAAGAGGGCAGCCAGGTTGAATATATCCAGTGTCATATCAGTTTGTATAACATACAATTAACCTAAACTGTGTTTCCAGGGCAACAAGCCCTTGTTTCACACATACCACCGACATATCAAGGTCAACAGAGTTCAGAAAGCAGATAATGCAGGTGGTTGTGCAGCGGATGCACACACACAGACTCACATTTACACCGTACACATTCCTACTCACACATGTACACACTGACACAAACACTGCACAAGTCAGCATACGTGCGTCTTTCTGTAGCTTTGTTTTGACTTGTACTCAGGCACATTTTGACACGGCGTGGTAGTAAATACATCACACACACACAAAGGCAACCATAAACAGAGCGCCAGTGGAGAAACATGGTACAGACTAGAATCAAATTAGGCTCCCTCCTACACACACACATACACACAAACAAACAATCACACACACACAGAGCAGACTGGAACTTCACACTCCAATAAGCAGCACTGATTGGCCTTTTTGGATACATGTTTAGAAGCTATAGAAATGTGAGAGGTGCAATCATACAAAGGTTTTTGACTTGATTGGACTCGGAAATAGCATTTTCTTTGATTCCATTTAGAGCTCTCAGTTAACTTGGTCGTGAAGAAATATAAGTAAAGTAATATTAAATGACCACCTTTAAAGATAAAAACAACTAAATCAGCCATCATAAATAAGGGAGAGATGTGACAGATGTGGGGTGCATTCTCAGACAGTCCCTCCTGGAAAGCATTCATAGCGTGGTACGTGGTTGTTCACACTCAAATGACAGTAACTTGACAGAAAAATTCAAATCCTGCTCACTTTCACACCTCTACTCAGGCGACAAATCACTGCATGAGGTGGTTGTGAATGTTGAATTTTCAGTTTTCAGAAATAAAAACAGTCATAGGGGGTTTAAACAACTCTTCATTCATCTAATTCTTTGGTTGATGCAGAAGTAAAATGTTCTTTCACTGAAGCATTCAGTCAGTGATGAGAGGATAAGTGATGTCTTAAAAATATTAATAGAAAAACAATTACATATCGAACATCTGCAGGCTGCAACCATTTTTGTTCATTAACAAATGCAAAACTCTAATATGGCTTATATGATTGTTTGGCCTATAAACAAAAAATCTGCAAACACACAGGCTTACGTGCACTCACGTATACTGTACACTCACATGCTTGTTCACACACTTGTATCATTGAGGCATTAGATGCTAATGAGGCTTGATGAGGTCCGTAGGCCACACACGAGCACACATACACACTCCATCCTTCTGTGACAGCAGTATCATTAGTAAAAAACACTGAATTAATTAGCAGAGGAAGATAACAAGTGTTGTGGGAGAGCAACATTTTTTTCTGTTCTAAAGGACAGATGATTAAAAGTGTGAGTGTGTCTGTGTGTACATGTGTTGGCTGTGGCCCGTGTAGTGTGTTCGACTTGCATTTGTTTCAGCAAACTCCTGCGGCACTGAACTACAAACTGTAAAATAATATCTGCTTGAAGCTTTTTCCTACCTACATTTATGCCCAGTCGACACACACGTACGCAGGCTGCGCCTCATGAGGTGTGAAGGTTATGTTCTCATGTTACAGAGTTCACACCTCCTCAGTTGGCCGGAGAATCACAGCTGTTACACTTTGTGTGCACACGTATCAAACTCAGAACGTGCTTTCAAATAAATCAGCTGATAGTTAAGTCATCATTTCAGAAACAGATTCTTGCTTGGGCTTCGTAGACTTTGGATGACAGGCTTGTTCTGATGTTGCATTTATACTTTTGTGAAGATGGATGTCCATGTTACACATGTTCAGAAGCCCAAAGCTTGAGGTGAATATTTTTTTGCATGCTGGCTGGTAGTGAAACACCCAGCTTTCAGTCTGGCCAATATGCATTTTATTTGAGAGTTTTTTCAGAACCCTTTGACGTCAAGTGGCGTGGAAGTCCCTAAATGGCCATTCGTTGTCTGCTAAGCACAGCATCCAGCCCAAAACATCATCCTCTGCACAAACGCCCGAATCAGGACCAGCTCCAGCCTGAGTGGCCGTGTTTACAGTACGTGTCATAAAGTGTTTTTTTCGGCTGTGATGGAAAGTTAACCTTGTTTACTTTTCCCAAAGAATAAATGATAACGCAACAATGGAGACAGTTACAGGTCAAAACAGAGAAACACAGCAACATATTTATCTGTTTAAGGGGCTTCACTAACACCGTTTTCACAACCTGCCCCTGCTACATGCTGAGCTCTTTTGGCTAAGTTGTTGCCGAAAGTCTGGTGCTGCGTTCCAACTGGGCATAGTTCAGTCCCCTGGAAGTCTTCCACAAACTGCCCAATCAGACCGGAGGGGGAGTTTAGGAGCTCAAACAAGCCTCCTTAGTTTCAAGGCCAGAGGAGCTGTTGCATGAAGAGGCATTAGAAACATATCAGTAGAGCCTAAGACTATAATATAAAGGCTAAATTAAAAATAATACATAGTTGTAAACATGTCAGGCTTTTGAAAAAGAGAAGAGAAAGTCTAGAGGCTAACATCACGTCCATATCCTCAACTCACTCACTCAGCTTTTACATCGGACAAACTGCCACACGTTTTCTCATGAGCACAATTGATGTTTCAAAATCCTTTGTCAAGATCATTATACAAACCCAAAAATAGTTTTGTTTATTCACTGGATGCGGCTTTAAATTGGTGCCAGCCTTTTACTCAAACAAAAGAGTGATTTAAGCTTCAATTTAAATGGACAAACCCAGAAATGTAATGAGAGAAACTGAAATATGTGATTTTCACTTGTTCTTCATAATTGTTCAGGACGTGCGAGCGTGAAAATGATAGTTTTTACTACACTGAAAACCAGAAAAGACGTGAAAGAGAGAGCGAGAGACAGAAGAGAAGGGAGGGTAGGTCAGCGGATTGACAAATGAGCCCTAACCAGCTGCCTCCACAAAACACCATCGCCTTGGCAACTGCTGGTATGAGGAGAGAGGGACGACAAAAGAGAGACTCCGAAAGAGTATTGGGGGAGAAGGGATGCAGAGTGAGTTAGTGATAAAAGAAATGAGGGGGAGAAAGAGGGGGCGTTGTGGTGTGGAGAGAAGAAGAGGAATATATACAGTAGATCAGGCGACCAGATGTGGGATCTATAGTTTGTTGTTACTTGTTATGATGTTAATTGTTCTGATTTTTCTGAAGGCATGAGTCATTTTGCCTTAATAAACTGAGGATGTTTATTGCTGTTGAACAGCTACTTGCTGAGATTTTTTTGCTAATTCATTTAATGTTAAAACTGCATTTTGATATCAGAGAATGTAAATTGTCACAGATTGACACAACATGCACAGCTCATGAATGCTCTGATGTAAGGGTTGAGCAATTCCCTGCTCTAGGGTAGAGGAAGTAGTTTATTCTTCCACTTTCAACAAAAAAAATCTTTAATAAATCCAAAGAAGAAGACACCAGAGTAGTGAATAGCTGAGCAGTAGTAGTCAGAGAAGTTGTTTAACATGTGATTTATAGGAAATTCAGAGCACAGTTATTACACCAACTTTAGGTTAGTCACCATTCCTCTGTAAAGGCAGTGCTCTCTGATTTCACTGTGTCACAGCTCCTGTTCACAACAGTGCCATCCAGCTCATTGAGCTGCTAGAAGAAAGGCTTATCCCATTACACAGCCACACCCACTTCTCGGTGATGGCTCGCTTTACAATTCCTCTGCACGTTTTGAGAATGCAGCACCTGAAACATGTAGGGATGCTTGAACAAGCTTAAAGGGTGAAATTCTTTTTTATTTCTGACTTCTGACTTTGTGGCTGGGAGCTGTGGATGTTTCTCACTACTATTTGCTGAGAGGAAGGCAGTGCTGTCGAAAACAAAGCAGCGGGTATAAATCTCACAGGACAAAAGGCTGATAGGGCCGCGCTTTCTTCCACAAACCTGCACATGATGTCAGCTCTGTTTTTACAGTCAACACTTTTATTGTGAAAAGCCAAAGGATAATGTTTTATCTCATATCAGAGGATGTGTGCTTTAAAGCATTATTCCCTAGAACAACAGTGGCAAGTGGACTCGTGCTGTGAGGAGCAAACGTCAAGGATTGACTCTGCTTTGCTTCATGTTACACGACCAGAATTCACGATGATGTGCCTCAGCACACTGTGCGTTTACATGCACTTAAGTATCTGTGTTATTTAAGTGCTTGCTGTTATGCTGCAAGGGTCCAAATCTGTTCAGCCTAAACTATTCCCATATTTAGGGATGTTCCTCTGTGGAGCACTTAATCATCTCACTTGCAGCAAAGTTTAGAAACTAACTCTCATGACACATACAGTTTGTCAGCCTTGCCTTACAGTATGTGCTCTAACCCTCTTTCAGTGTTACCACACAGCTAATCAGGTGAAACTACATATACACTTTGTGCATGGATCATTAGTGAAGAGGCTGCCGTAATCCAGACTCAAACCTGTAGCATCTTCTCCTATGGCACTGCTCTTTGCTCTTTGCCATCTACAAGAGATTCGCTTTAATAAGAGCGCTGATGTATTCCCCGGCGTGTCTGCCTGTCTGCTCTAAGTAGTTTTAATGGATGACTATGAGCAGGCTAATACTGTTATGTTGATGTTAATTTTTTTGGCGAATGGGGCCTGTGATATTGGAACTGGATCTCACCAGGTTATTTATCCTCCATGTTAGTCACAGAGGCGCAGCGGAGGCAGGAACACTGCCAAATGTGTGTCTCTGCTTGTGTGAGAGGGAGTTTGGAAACAGATGTATCATCATTGTTTATAATCTGGATTTTTTCAATTGAACGTGTTAAACGTTGTGTATTAGAGCTCGGCCACGTGAAATCTGATGCCCTGTAATCGTCAAGTTGAGGTTGCTTTAATTATTTCTCAAAACATAAAGGGGGGAAAAGTGCTGTAGGGTTTCTTACGGATTCAGGGAAGGCTTAAATGAAGGAACAATATGACGCATTACTACTTATTACTTTTATTATTACCTATATATTATCTATATATAGTTTTATTTCTTGAGTCTGATTTAAATTGCACAGTTTATAGTTTAGTAGCAAAGTTTATCTGCACAAAAATGAGGGGATTTGACTGGTTCAAATAAATGATGGACTATTATTATTATTATTATAAGATGTTATAGTCATGGGAAAACAGGTCAGGTCAGGTACTAAAGATGTTGATGAGGGTTCAGGGTTCAGGTCTCAGTTTTAGGCTCGAGCAGACTATTAGTGTGTTTTTATAAGAGTGAAGTAAACCATATTTGAATTAATTATAGTGATGCACGTAATCGGCGTGTGTGTGTGTACAGTACATGTATGGTTTCAGTTTGCACATGGACACCTGCTCTGCATGCAGAACACACAGCACTTGCTTGTTCTTTCTTCCCCAGCATGCCGTTCTATTAGTGCGCTGCTGCTGCGGGTAACCGCGGCAATGGCTGGTGCATTGTGTGGTCAAACGCTGCCAGTTGTAGTAAAAGCTCAGACCATTTCATGCTCTGCTGGGCTTCTCCTTCTAGCTCCCTCTTTTACTGTGCCGCTTATTGCAGTAGCAGAGACGGGAGAAGCATGAATGTAAAGAAAGAGTTGGCTGGTAAAGGAGAGACCTTAGAGAAATAAATAGTGGAGGGAACATTTGCTCTTTCACTAACAAGGAAACGAGAGACAAAGAGAAACAACCTCAGGACAAACAAATATTCTTTAACACACAAAACTACAGCTCTAACCCTGGTCATAGAGCGCTCCTTCTTTACCTTTCATATCATCGTCAGCCACTCTGATATCCCTCAACCCTGCTTGTTTTTCAGATCCCACTGCTTCACGTTGAAGACAAATTCTACTAATGTGGATTCATTCATTTGTAATTAAGTACTTTTAGAAACTGTCCGTTGCCTTGCCCACTGTGTTGGTCCAGACTTACACTGTATCTCAACAACTACTCATCAGATTGCCATGACATTTTGTACATACTGTCATGGTCCACAGGGGGATTAATCATCCCAATTCCCTTAAGTGATTGTTCATTGATTCTCGCTTTCCCTGAAAGTTATTCCTGTCCTATATCTCAATGAGCTGAGGATTAAGGAGCGATGTTTGGGAGGAGGTAAGTGACCAACACACCCTTTTATTGGAAACCTGGGTCTAAGGAAAAGTGGGGACATTGGGACCTACCCATAAATACTTTGATGATACCCTAACTCAGGCCGTGGTTTGTGACTAAATACCTGAAAAACTAATGGCATTCCAGAATCGTTGTTCATGTTTTCTCAGCTCCTCTTTACCTCATTCCAACCTTTTTCTGTCATCGTGGTAAAGTGATGTCAGCCTGCAGTGAGATCCAGCAGCACCAATGAGTCTGCTGCAGTGTAATCACACATGATAGCTGATTAATTGGACCTCTTAGCTGGAATTCTGCTCGGTCTGCTATTGTACACACTCCACGTCTTTGTCTGTGATGATTCCCAAGACAACCAGTTCTCATCTGTCTCTGAAAGTATTTTTCTCTTTCCTTCACCTCCCCCTCCATGTATCCTGTGTGACCATTTCTGTTTACAACATGTTAACATAGCGAACATAGTTTTTGTCAGTGAGCAACAAGGGGAATTTTTCCAAAATAGGACGAGACTATGTTTGGCCCGTTGAACAAAAGTTAGTACAGATGTGGTAAATGATGTAAGCAGCGTTTGGCTGCAGACTTGATACGAAACTGTTATGTTTCATGTTGGTGGAGATTCTTAATCATCCAGGTGAAGTGTTTTGTCTTTTATTGTATTAAAACCTGATTTTAACCTGATTGACTTCTAAGTTGGAACCAAACCTGATGCATCCTAAAGGTCCAACAAAGGGGCATTGTGTTTGGAAGGTTGCCATGTCACAGGGTCAAATGAGCTGGGACACTTTGGGCAGGTGAGCTGCCCTTATAGTAATTAATCTCCCACATAGGTGCTCCACTGTCAGCTGTGTACTGCAGCTTTGTATGTGAATTTTTACAGATTGCTGGCAGCTGTATCTTGCTTGTCCTTGAGAGGACCTTTGGGAGCTCAACATTTTTCTTTATATATGCAATAAGTTGAATACTGTACTGTGTAGTTTAGACACAGTGACACAAACCTCTTTTATTATCCTATCATTGTACCACTGGGGAAGCTGAGGGGACAGGGTGTGGCCAACATCATTGTAATCAAATAGTGACCTGCCCAGGGTGCACCCCCACCTCTCACCCCTCTGGTAGCCACTAGCCAACATTTCACTGATAAAAAAATATAGAAGCAAACATCCAGAGTGAAGTCTGTGGACAAACAGTCAGGTGAGTATAGAACTGTGAAAACTAAGTGGAAGTTAAACTGATTTGTGATGCTTAGTGGCCTGAATCACTGCAATGGACCCGAAGCTTAGCTGGGAGATATATCTGATAGCAGCCACAGTGGGGAGAGTGACACACACACATGCACACACACCCACACACAGTCCCTCCTTTCCTGATTACTGTATTGCTTGCTGCATAGTACAATGCTCCCTGGTTAAGTGTGGTGCTGGACAGTGCTCTCTCTCTCTCTCTCCCTCTCTCCCTCGCTGCAGCAGCTGCAGTGTGAGCTAATCTGTACAAGCTCCATGGTACAGAATCCCAGGCTTAGAGATCTGATACCGATTCATCTGTCTCTTTTTCATCTCGTTCTCTCTCTCTGTACTGTTCAGAGATGCAAATATATTGCATCCACATGCTCTCTCAATGAAACACACTGATCAGGAGAATCTGGGCTCTGATCTTTGATTTATTTCACCTATTAAATCCACTTCAGTCATGAGCAGGGATTTAGATGAAGGGGGAGGTGGATTAGAGATCTTTAAAGCTGCATGGAACCAAAATCTGTGATTTCTTTGCAGTTATGTCATTTTATTACCCATTTAAATTTAAAGCCCAACTTCCAGATTCTTGCACAGCGCTGGTTCTACCCCATAGCAAGACAAGCATGGTCTGCATATGCACTCTTACTGTTTGGCAGAAAGGCCGCTGTACACCAGTCGTGGATTGCGATTCTAAGAAGCAATATTCCTTGATGGTGGAAAAACCTTGTCATGCCACTAGATTAATTTTCCTTATAATCTATGATGACTCGATGCCCCAGTTTGCCAGGGACAGTGTGTGGATTCAGTGCTTAGTCACAGACCCAGACAGTTCTTTGGAAGTACACAGATCAATCACAGTGTCCTTTTATCTCCCCTGTGTCCTCTTCTTAATCTTGAGAAACTTGTATTCACTCATAAACATCTTCAGGGTCTCAGACAGAGTAGCTACAGGCTCATCAATCTGATTTTAAATTTGATTAAATAGAATAAAAGTCATGAAAGTCAGCTAATTAATCTAAGAATAGTCTTGGTCCTGAAACGTTTCATGTTTTTTTATCTACACATTCTTCAAAGGCAGCAGATATACATGAGTTGGATTCCACAATCTTTCCTTTTTCTCTCTCCTACTGCAACCAAAAACAAAACAATCTGGCCACTGTAGGCGCCAAGCTACCTATGACTTTAGCCAAAAAGATGAAAATGCCATCATGAACTGAACTAGGAAGGAGCTTTTGGTTATACTGCAATTTCCAGTTTAATAGCTGCTCACATGAAAGGATGGAAGTGTGATAAGGGGTGAGTAATGAGTTTTAGGGTTGGAGAGAGTCAGAGGAGACAAAGAAGTCATTGGATTTGTGCCACAATGTCTGGTGACCTCACATACTCTCTGACTCAACAGATGTGGATCGCTGAGATAAGCCTACCATTGGACAACTGCTTCCTTCCTTCCATTGGTATGATGCCCATGTCTTTAAGCCAGCTAACTCATAGACTGGGAAGGAAACAGCTTGGCTTTGCAAAAGGAAACAGTTTGCGGGGGGTTATTGGGACTATTTATTGGCTGGGAGCGGTGAGCAGTAACTCTTGTGTCTGTATTTATCAAGCAGGCAGGAGAGTGATATCAGTCTCCAGTCATCTAGCTCCCAGTGACAAAGTGAATGCATGTACAGTATTTCCCAAACGATTCCTTTAAGCTTGTTCTCACAACAAATAAATAAATAAATAAAAATGAGCATGCAACAGACACATACACACATATAGATGAGAATATCTACTGTGGCACTTTGTGACTTTTGTGTATTATCATGTGGCACTGACAGCGTTTTTCTATCACCGCCATTACCCTCAAGCTGGTCTTGAAGCCGCACAAGTATACAAAACCCTGTAGACAAATGTTGTGTGCATATAAAGTCTGTGTGTGTATTCGAATAGAGAGATGGTTCATGTAGCTCTGTGGAGCTTTTTTCTCACTCACTAGATTATTGATTAGGTCCACTTGAAGTAAACATCTCCACACTGCACATTTACAGGAAAGAAACATGGAAACCAGTTTAATCCAACACCTTACTGGCTCTAACAGTGGCCTGACATGGAGTGTGTGTATGACTTAGCATGCAACATGATAATGGATGTATGGCCAAGCATGTGTTCGAGTTCATGTATCTACAGTGTTTACAGGTAGTTGGGCTGTATATCCATAATGTATGTGTGTGTGGGCACAGATATTATGCAACAGATAAATTATACATAATTCTTGATGTCAGTTTGGGTCCTTTGGGATCTGACCCCACTGAGTTCTCCCGCGATCCCAGGAATAAGAGTACAATTCTGTAATTCCAGTTGGGAATTCCCTTGCATCTTTTAATGGAACCTGGACTGTGATAGTGCATATTCAGCAGAATGATTCGGTGCATTTGTGAGTGTGTGTAATCTATCATTGTTTGGTCGCCACGGGATTTGGATCCAGGTTTAAAATGGACAGATTATTATTTGACCTGTGTGGTCTCACATCTGGGTGTAAAACCCCTGCAGTGTTGCAGTAGGAGTTTGATTCTGAACATGGACATTTGTTTAGCACAGTAACATCTAAACAGATCCAGATACACAGTTAACATAATGTTTCTGCCACTGGGGAGAGAGAATAACCACTAGTTTCCAAAACAAGTCACCTAGTTTTTTTTACCAGGATTTGTTTAAAAACTAATAAACCAAGTTCAATCAGTCTTTCTCTAGAGACTCAGCATTTTCCTCCATTTTAAGATGCATGTTGTGTATAAATAAAACTTGTAGACCCTCCATGAACTGGCCTCACTATTAACCACCACTGCTCTCAAGACTCAGTCGAGCACTGACTGACATATACACAGCGTTAATCCGTTTATGTGTGTGTATTTCTTCTGTTTCCTTTCATCTTTTGTTGTCTTCCAGCTGTGCTTCCTGTATGGAAAGAAACATGGGTAAGTTTGTTAAGGCTAATTGCAGACCTTTAATGAGATGGATACTTACTGACAGGACTCTGGAACATTAGCTGTGGACATCTCACCTAATTAAGAGGAATGAGGTTTTTTGTTCTTTTGTAAGGCTATTATGAAGTTGTCAATAGTAGGTAGGCAGATCAATAATAGGAGAAATGGAAAAGAATAGCAGCATTCACTGTTTTGCTTCACAATTAGAACAAATAGTAGTAATAATTTATAGAATTATTACAAAGACTCCTTGAAAATAATTTTAGGTGGGGTCAAAATGGGAAATGCAAAATGGCCAAAATTCATTGTTAAACCTAAAACCATGGAAATACAGGCTACTGGAATTTAACATAACAGTGTTAAAGACATTAAAAGAACAGTATGTCTTTGTAGTAATATGTACTCTATATTTAACATGTTAGCTATGCATTAATATTTAATACTGTATTTAAAACAAGGTCATTGCCAGTCATTTGAAATGTCATCCTGGCATAATATTTATGTTAATATCAACCCCGGTACCCAGAGGGGAGGGGAGACCTCCAGGAAAAAGAGGCAGCTGGCAAAACAACCCCAATGAAATGGACAGGGTGAGCCCGGTGTGGAGAGTGAAGCAAATAAATTAACTCCGCCATCTATCAGCAATGGCAGGTCTACATGTTCGGGGACTGAGCTATCCCATAATGCCCTGGTGGTCCTGCTGCCTGTCTCCGTGGTGACAAGTATCTCCCTAGTGAGCCATGATTGGATGAACGGACTGTCAGAGTGGACTCAGTGATTGAATGTGTGTGTGTCTGTGTGTGTGTGTGTGTGTGTGTGTGTGTGTGTGTGTAAAGATCTATGACTTCACATAGTGACAGTGAGAAACGTCCTCACGCCTGCTTCATATCTCATGTGCTCACACACACAGGCAGACGTGTTTTCATCACTTGTGAGGACACTGTGTTGACTTCACTCAGAGCCCTGACACCCTAACCCCTGTCCCCCAAACCTGAACCTATCACTAATATAACTGTCGAGGCCACCAGTGAGCAGCAGAACACGTTTTATCAGCCAGTTATTACAAACAGGTCCCTATTTAGGCATGTGTCAGGTGCGGGGTTGCAGTTAAATGACATGATATTTCCAACATAGTGTTGCAGTTGAGATTGTTGTGCGTGATTGTTACTGAGAAATGGAAACTAGTGCATCCAAAACTGGCCCGGAGGTCACCCTGAGACTTTGAGGCCCAAAAATGGTGTTTCTTTTCCTCTTGACATAAATATATGGACTCTGTGTGTGGTATCTTTAACCTTGACGGAAGGGCAGCAGCAGATACACAGTCACCTGTAAGCAGACACAAACAGTCACACACACACACACACATTGATTTTCAGGGAGGGACATTGTGGATGTGATGTTTATCAACAAGAACTGAAATGTCTATTGAGCTTATCAGAGGTCTGTTTGTAGAACAGAGTAACAATTATTCTGTTTTTGTTCAGTGAAATGATTTGAAGTTGTTTATTTTCTCTGACATGTTTAGACAATCAAATGTAAAAGCTCACATGATACGTGTAATTTAATATATTCATGGACAAAACCTGAACTTTCTGTGGGATTACTTCTGTAAGAATCGCGGGGCTGTATTGTAACGTAGTCAGGCCAGCGGTGGATGTAGGCTATCAGCTGATCGGGCTCCTAATGTAGCACACAGAGTCCCACGATGCTGCAGAGGACGAGAGAGCGGGAGAGGGAGTACAGCCTCAGGCTCTCCTTCTTCCTCTCTCTCTCTATCTCTCTCTTTCTCATGTGTCCTCCTCTATCACACGTTCACCCTCATTTTAACTTTCTCTCAGGGATACTTTAAGTCTTTCATCACTCTCAGCTCTTTTCATATGATCTCTTTGAACTTTCTCTCACTGTTATACTCACTGACGAGTATTGCACGATGGCAATTTTGAATATATTTGGTTCTCTGACTTAATACATTACATCTTTAGGAGATTGTCCATTTGCAAACTGAAAGTATTATGTTTGAAGCTGGTACATTAGTTTAACATGTTAACATGCTGTATTTATCAGTGGCTTGTGGTTAAAATTAAAGTCCCGGAAATGTCTGTGAAATTAAAACTGAATGGGCCACACTATTCTGTATTTTACCCTCTGACATGTTTTTTTTTTTTTTATTTATTCAGATATTTATGCGTCATCTGGACTACTGTCCCTCATGCATCAACGTAGGTGGTTCGTGGGTGTCTCTGACGTGTTGATATTTTTCTGTTCTGGCTCTGAATTTTGCTTTAATTTCATCCAAAAACGAGCCTGGAGCACTTTGAATTGTTGGCAGCCCTCTGCAAGCAAGTGGGAGTAAATGACAATCAATACAAACCACTGCATCAACAAAAGATAAACCAACCAACACAGTATTAAAACAAGTGAATGAAGAGGAGGAAGAACAAGTGGTTGAGAACAGAGAGGAGTTCTGGAAGACCTGCTGACAATACCCAGCAGTTGAATATTGCAATTAATTTGATATTAATCGTAGTGTTTGACGCCCAATATGCATTTTTTTATCACTTACAATGTCTTACTGGTCAACTGCGATACATTTTAAAAGCATAGTTCAACCTCTATGTCTCTTGTTCACTCTGATAATTGCATAGATGCAATACACTCACAAGCTGAACAGCATGCGACAGCCAGACAGCAGGTAATGTAGGACTGTAAATGGTTCAGACACACACACAGATTGGTCTACTGTTGCCCTTCTGTCTGTTGTATGTCACACAGAGAACAAACAGGGACAGGCAGACACTAGCCATGCCCTGCTGTTTAGACACAGATCTGTGTGTGTGTGTGTGTGTGTGTGTTATATCCCCTGCTGTTTGGCAACGCCACCATGCACATGATCAACAGAAAATGTGTATCTGCTCTGGTGGTGGAGATGTGTTAAGTCTCACTTGTCAGTCACTGATGCCGTATAGAAATGTATTTATTAGCTGGGGAGAAGAAACACACAAGCAATGGACGGTGTGTCCTCTGAATGATCTGAATGATGGTTGCCTTCCCAAATGTTGTGTGACTGGCAGCTTGAGTCATCATCCACTGGAGGGGGCATTAAAAAACAAATCTTAATAAATCCAGGAATTCCACTTCACTGATCAGAGGTGCTGCTGATTTAGCACAAGACAGCATGTGAACCTGGTCCTGGGCTGCAAAGTCACATGAGCATCGGCGTGGCTTTAGTGCTTAAAATATAATCTCTGACATGTAAATGCTGCAGCGTTGAGGTTTCATCTATGGTTTTAACTCTTCTGTATGTATTTAATAAATCATGCACTCACTGTGGGAGTGTACTCTGCATTATCACTGTATGCAGTTGTAGCCCCACACACACACAAACACACACACACACACACACACACTCACACACTGCAGCCTTGTGTGTTGTAAGGCTGTGATCAAGCTCTACAGCATGTCAATAACTGAAATGAGTTTTATCCCCAGGGGCTATGCACATTCATACACTTAGCATAGCAAACGCATTACACATACACGTACACACACACTGAACGTAGCCTATAATAAAGACCTCTCCACGCTGTGACATTTGTTGCAACACTGTGCAGTAATTCAGATGCAGCTTTGTACATAAATATACAGTACACAAACATACTGTACACAGACTCACTTTTTAGATATGTTTGAATTAGTGAGGAGGTAAAGGAGGACGTGAACAAGAAGAAAGGAAATTGAGATTGAAAGTGAGGTGCAGTGAGCAAATGAAAAAGAAGCGAAAAGAACGACTGAGCAGAAAAATACCATTTCCATTGCTTCACACAGCGCGAGGGAGAGAGGAAGCCATAAGGATGATGGCAAAGTGACAAACGTCTGGCCATAAACTGAAGCCAAGAAAAGATGGATCTAAGGGGAGGGAGGGATGAAGGAAGGGTGAGAGAGAGCGAGAGAGAGAGAGAGAGAGGGGGGAGGAAAAGACAGAGCAGAATATGTAATTAAAGCTGCGATTACCAGGGTCTGAAATCATTTCTCCCAGTCTGCTGTGTTGCACTTGGCTTCTGGTGCATCTCTGGAAACTCTAAATGACATCAGTCGTATCATGGAGTGTGTGTGTTTGTGTGTGTTAGAGAGAGAGAGAGAGAGAGAGAGAGAGTATATGCTTTAACATTAAGTTTTACATTCATAATACTGATCATGTTCTTAAATATTAGGTATCTACCTACAACAAGTCTGGTCTGATAATTAAAAATTCATATGACACATTCAGATATCAGCTACGCCCTCCTTAATTTGACACACCTGTTTTCAAGAGCAACTTAATCCAAATGCTGGAGGTAAGTTTCAAATTAGGTGTGAATGAAAGGTAACTGAGAATGTGATTTCTGAAAGTGAAACAAGACGTTTCTCTAGAGTCAACATGTATCACCCTGCTGAATTTAAACTACAGCACAGTGTCACTCAGTTCACATGGGTTTAGATACTGATGCTTTAAAATATGCCCAGATTGGCATCATTACTGGTCCTCTGGAGAGGCTTGGGACATCTAGTGATGAGTTTCCAGTAAAGCCTGAATGTTGAATTAGTCTTTTGAACTTCACTGCTACATGGTGCTGAAATGTCACCATCCTTTCCTCCTTTCATTGCTCTCCCCGTGCTTCATCCTTTATCACTTTCTCTCTTCTTCTTCCTTCCACCATCCTCTCATTTATCCATGCATTCAATCATTCCCTTTGTGTTTCAGTAGCGGTTGGAGTAGATTTATGTCTCCTTACACAGAAAAAGAAGCCTACACCTTTTACTGCCTCCCATCGCCGACACACTCACGTGCACATCGCACGCATGCACAGGCAGCCATACACTGCAAGCTCATGCATGTAGTGGATTAGTATGACATAAGATTATTGCTTTAGCATGTCACAGAAAACACAGACTGGCTTTAGTGTCTTGCTGTTCATTTCTCCTGACATTTTCTGGCCGCCTGTGTGTGTTTTGCAGTGTTAGCATGCTAGTAGTTTCCATACCAGACCAGCTCTATTTTAAGACTGGTGCTGACATGAAAGGGAAAAAAATGAAAAGGGAAAAAATGATAGAGTAGAAATAATGATATTAAATGACAGGAGAGAAAGATGAAGAAGGTTTGAAGCTTTGAATGTGAAAGGAGGAGGACGTGGGGGGAGTACATTTACACTGTAAATCCAACAGTGGGCCTCTGCTGGAGAGTGAAGTCCGGGTTTATATTGTGTTCGACCCGTTCGCTTCCATGCCTCCCTCTTTCCTACTCTTTCCATCCCCCCTTTCCTTCTCTCTCTGGGGACGCTCTCACAGGATTGTTTCCATTCCCAAGCATTCAAAAAAAGACGAAGTTGCAGGGGTCATTGTGTGTGTGTGTGTGTTTATGTGCATATCTGCGTGTGTGTTAGTAGGCGTGGGAGTGAAATGGCTGTTTCTGTGTGTGTGTGTGTGTGTGTGTGTGTGTGTGTGTGTGTGTGTGTGTGTGTGTGTGTGTGTGAGGTGCTATTGATCAGGTCTCTCCTCCATCATTGGTTATCGGAGAAGGCAGCAGGCCCAGCGCACTGCTCCACATTACTCACTGTCTACTCACACACACACACACACACACACACTGGCTCTATTCTGTCCTCTTTTTTCCCCTCTAATAGCAGATAATGTATTCAAATGAAAGTGGGCTTTGTGGATCTACATGATTAGACATTTTCATATTGCACATTGAGCTATACAGGTTGTTTTAAGCCATCCCATCCTCATCCATCATCCTTATTCTCCAAAAATACATCCGCATCTCCACCCTGAAAGTCACACACTGACTGAGCTGAGGTCTCACCAGGTCCTCTAAACTAATCTCTCGACTTTAACCTTTCACCCAAAGTGAACCATGTCAAAATCCTTGCACATTCTCATCTGTAACATAAAAGTATAACAGCATTTGTGGAAATAGGTACTTATACACATGTGGATTTTTAAGTGTGTCACATCAAGCTATAGGACTATAGGAATGTGGGGCTCACAAATCTGAGCTGTCGTGCTTGTAGCATTATTTCGCCCACTCGTGGTGTCAGTAAAAGTCCTTATTCACCTTTTCAACTCTCCTGAACATATGACTTGGATCTAAAGTGGAAATCGATGAAGGGCTCCACTAACTGTCGGATGGAGCGCGGCAACACACACAGCGTGCTGTCATTTACACTGGAGGAGCTGTACTTAACAGAATCGAACCAAGTGGAGGTGCACTGTACTTGACAAAAGAAAATACAATACAAGGTCAAATAGAGGCAATTATAGATGCATACAAAGTAATATAACTGGTTAGGGGCCACAATTTGAGATTGTGCAACATAATTATCTGTGTGTGTTCTTATGTGTAGTGAAATGTTTATTTGACTGAACACAAACAGTAGGAGGTTAAAATCTTTGGTACACTCCACATGGACAGTGGGAGGTTCTGATATTTCTGTGGTCTCCCATGAGCTCACAGGAGGTTTTAATGTTTTTGTAGAGTCACTTGAGAACCCAAAAGGTTATCGTGTTTGGCAGACCTAAGGACACAGCAGGGGGGGTTTTTAATGTTTGCTATACTGACTCCATCACGTTCGAGTGTTTAGCAGTCTTTTTTTTCTTTTTTGCACAAGAAACTCTGGATTACTCCATAGATTTGACAGGGAGAAACAGTCGTGTTCAGTAAACCCCAGTGTGCACAGTGTGCGGTTCTGATCTTCAGTGGAATCGATGCAGACACAGGAAGTGTAATGTACAGTAGACTCTCTGGATACATCAGGCGGTTCTGCTGTTGCGGTCTATGAAAATATTTGGTCGCCAGCCTTGAGACAGCAGTTATAAAAAATATTTAGTCAAATCTATCGATTTAAGAGACAGCATTAGGACCTATTGTTAAATCAAAGGTGGAGACAGCAGTGGACTCTATAGACACAGCAGGAGGTTCTGGTTGACTGTGGTTCTTCCCTCCCAAGACGGTGGAAGCCTCTACTCTTCAGCGAAATGAGTTCAGGTCCCAGAACAGCAGGCCACGCTGCTCACGTCTGCAGTGACTTAAGAGTGAATGGACTATTAGTTTCACACATTATAATGCAGAGTCAGAAGGTCCTGTCTGGTCTCTCAGGTGGTTACAGGATGAATTACACTTAGACTCCTATTAAACACTACACACCAGGGTAACATTAAACACACATAGGTATGCGGTCTCACTCTGACTTTGTCTTTTTCTCACATGTCCCTAGGGTTAACTCATATCACTTAAGTTACATTTGTCCACAAAGTGTGAACAAAGGCTCCAACATTCTCTGAGTCTGCACTACTGCCAGGGGTAAAACCACTCCACTGAACATGCTGAATCGCCTCGAATGAAATCCTGAAGCTGTAAAAGATTTAAACAGTCTGTTCTGATTATTTTGCCTAATACCTCTAATGATATTTAAAAATGAAAATGAGCCAGGTTTCAACCTTTTGGGGTCTTTTAAGGCCACTTTAAAAATGCCTCGGCCAGTCATAGCTCATGAAAACGGCTATCCGGTTTGTATTTATTATTCTACAAGCAGTCCTCAGTGTTTTAAGAAGTGTCTTGCATCAGAGGCTGAATGTCAACAGGCCTTCCTAATGAACTCTAAGCCTGTCGTCTGCTGCGACGCAGCATGGTACGACATCTGTCATAATATGCACAGCCACACTTGTGTATGTGCACACAGGGAGACAGAAAGAGCTAGACAACAGGTGTGTTTTCTGTTACAATTATTAAAGTAGATCCTTTAGCCCCTACAGCCCTCATTTTCCTCAGTTCGTTCTCATCCTCTTTCTTCATCACCTTTCACCTCCTCATTACTTCTTGATAGACCAGAATAAGGTGTTTTGCTCTGTAGGACACTGAAGATCAAAGTGTGAGATCAGTGAATAGAGTAGAAATCCACCTAGTCTGGTACAGTATGTCTAGGTCACAGATTTTCTCAGAGAGTGAGCGGTCTTCCCACTTGTTATTCCCGCTGGTCATTCCCACTGATATTCCCAGCAGTATTCTGGTTAAAACGGGGGCAGCGATCTGTTTCCCAGCGGATACCGGCCTGCTTCCGTTCCCCACTTCCACTGTCCTGGTTCAGCCACGTATTAATAGCATCTACCTACGGCGATGTCTGAGGGTGTATGTGTGGGTGTGGGTGTGTGTTTGGATCTGCGATTGTGCATTTTGGCTACAGGTGGAGTGGTTGCAGAGGAATAGTTCTTCTGAAAAGTTTAGTGCATCCTATTAAATCCCAAAACAGAAATATATCATCTCTGTGTGAGTCACAGTAAAACTGAATATCTGTATCCTTCTTCAGAGAAACCAAGAGCCACTGTTAGCCACAAGCTAACCACCTAATAACAGATTGAATCACCAGTTTAAGTCTGTGGTTCATAGTGTGCACGTGTTTGTGTGTGAGTGGTCTGATGCATATCATCATCTACAGTATCAAGAATCATGTTCACACAGATACATATACTCACACACATCTTCCAACAGATTAAATTAAATCTTTACTGCACAGTCTGTATCACAGGATCACACACACACACACATGCACACACACACCCTCCAGCCTCCTTTCTGAATTGTGAATTTGACCTCTAATATGCTAATTCCCAGCAGCAGTTTACCAGATGCACACACACAACAGGGATTTTATGTGCATGCAAATTCATGCATAAAACACACAACTGCAAAACTACTAATTGCCAGTGCTCAGAAGAAAAACTATAAAAACGTGTGCATGTCTTCACATCCCACAGAAAGATGGAGAGCTGTGAAAAAGGCAACTACTTCTTGCTCTAAGAGATCTGGTCTCAGTTAGTCACTGTTAGTTGTTCAGTGTTTAATATTTGTGTCTTTAGTTCCTCTTTATGTTGTCTGGATGCTTCCACCATCGCTAATATCTGCTTATTTCCTTTCACATATAACTTTTTTGTCATTTCCTCCGGCCATTGTGCTCTCTCTCTCTCTCTCTCTCTCTCTCTCTATCTCTTTCTCTCTGTCTCTCTGCACCAGTGTAACATTATCATTGCTAATCTTCTCCCACCTCCAGCTTACATAATTCACTACCTGCTCCAGCTGGGCCTCTTTAAGTAGAAGCTCAAGGCTAAGAAGGAGGAAGATCTCTCCAGGAAGGCAGCAAACAAAAAGCTAAATACTGACTCACTTAGACTGCAATGTGCAGGAAATCTGGTAAATGTTCTATGATGCTTCGCTCAGAACATCTGTGATAGCCATGGAAATGGAATCCAAGCAGCTATATGGTTAAAATGCTTCCTAAAAAAGATGTTCCAGGCAATGTCATCATTTAGTGTGTGCACAGAGCACATCGATCTGGCTGTACTGCACAGAGCTGCAAACAAATGAACAACTCAAAGTTCATTTGATATAAATGTCTTTACCTTTGTTTTTATGTATGGAGGAGGAGTGTTACTGTAAGTGTGTTATATCCTTGCTGAATTGTTACAAACTATAGCTTGTTTGAAATCACAAAGTCTAAACAACATACCTGTACTTTGATTCGATATCATGCAGTATCATTTAATTTCCAATGCAGTAGGAAGATAAAGTATTTTCCTCCCCACTTTATATTTTCTTCACTTCATATTCACCCCTCTCTTTACTGCCCTTTACTGTCTTTGCTCCCTTGCCATCTTGCAGCCCTCTGTCTCCTCTAAACTTACTAACTTTACAGCTTTTTGTTGAATCAGCAGTAGCAGACCTCTCTACGTGCTTCTACTAATCTCTGACATTTCTGCAGTTCTTCTTCACCTCCCTATGAAAGCAACATTAGCAGAGACAATGCAAGTTTACTACAGTGCTGCGGGGCCGAATCACAGACACACAGAGACACACACACATACATGTGTACATAAAATGCATACACACTGTTTTCTCACATTCATACATCACACACAAAGTATACACAAATATACTGCAGATGCACACACAAACATTTCTGCAGGATATCAACTCATCCTTGAACTGTGGCAGGTGGAGAAAAGCAGGGGGTTGTGTGTGTGTGTGCATGTGTGTGTGTGTGTGTTACCCACTGTTAATCCCCACAGCAATAGAGTGGTTACTGTACTATTTTTCCCTTTTCAAGTTCTCCCCTCTGTCTCTCTGCTCACATATCATTCTCATCAGATTCTCAGGGTATGTAATGCAGCAACTATTTGTGTGTGTGGCAGTGCTGACGAAGACACAAGCGTTGTTTTTTGCCCATATGGTGACAAGGAAAGAGATGAAAGACAAATGCAGGAGATTAAATGACAATAAGTTAGCACAATCTAGTTGTGATGGGAAACCAAGCAACAGTAAGCCGTGAACAAGCTCCATTCAGTGATGCTACAGTGAAATTCAGGCCAATAAATAAGGATTCACCCTCTCTGGCTGGCCCTCTTTGTTTCTTCAGGAAAACAGACTTTAACAAGGCTTCATGATAATAATAGTTAGCATATAGTGCAATTCAAGTGAAAGTCAAGTGAGTAGTGAAAACTCCCTTTAGGCTCTGTTTGGGAACACTAAAATAAAGCTTGATTAGCACTCTGCGCCCTTGTTGCAGAAGCTGCATTTGGTCGTGACTTACCACAGGTCAGAGAACCAGCTGCTTGTTGTGTCTCTGCGTAGCCTAGGCGCTCGAGCTTGGCAGGTTTGCAAACGTATGCCATTTCGCTTTAGGAAAAATTAACGGACCATGGCTAAAGCAAAACAATTTGTGTAATTGAATAGTTTGAGAGACCTCAGATTTCCAGCTTGTGAGTGTGTGTAGACATGTTTGTGCAGGCTTCGGTGCAAACTAAACACACACACACACACTGCCATAAGGGTCCTGCAGTTTCCATTCTGTATTCTTGTTGGCCCCTCATAGACTCTGTGAATCATCTAGGATATTGAAATATATACACATATATAAATTTAGTTTATTACAACGTGAATCATTTTCCTAGTTCTTGCTTTCATTTCTGCCAGTTACAATCACACTTTATGAACTAAATAGCTGCTGAGATCTGTGATGACAACACAGCTACAACAAACTCTGACTGGGGACTGGGCAAGAGGCAGTTTAAATAATCTGATGGGGTGTAAACAAAGCAGCATTTATTATCTCAATTACACTTGAGTGTCACCTTGTTCTTTTACAGTCCTATCAGCCTATTCCCAGATCCCCACCCATTAACTTGGTGAGTATCATGTTATCAACAAATGGAATTATGGTTAAAACTACACAAGTGAGTCCCACATTGTAATGGAGCACAATTAACCTTTGACATTTTTAAATGAGGGGAAGAAAATAATGAAGGGGGAAATACAAGAGACAGGAGTGGGAGAGTGATTGGCTGCAACAGCCTTGTTTGTGCAGCATAACAATATGAGATCACTGCAGGCTCAACAGAACGAGTCAGAGGCTGTGTGAGAGTGTGTGTTCATAAACCGAATGTTCAGCTGTGTTTGTGTGTGTGTGTCTCTACTATACCCATTTTAAACCTCACATTTCGAGAAGGGGCTGGTCTGTCACACACACACACACTTACAGAAAGCCTGTAGCACTGCTCCAGCTGCGCTTTAGCTGCCCTCACCATTAATTTGTCTGACTTTTCTCTCCTGTGACTGCTGCTTGTCACAGCCCTGTGCCCTAAAAAACCTGTCTGCTCCCACTGCCTGCTGAATCACATGTATAAGCAGAGATTGGAGATAATTAACAGACGTACCTCATGCATTTTATATAAATAAAAACCCTTTTGTATTATAAAGGTATATATTGCAATATTGATTTAGCCTGCACTCAGAAAAAGTCTGTGCATTTGCTTCTATAAACAATCAGTCCCATTTGCAAGGAATTGTGTTTATATACTGTACAAGTCAACTGCAACTGAGAAATTATTTGTTGGAAGCTTACCTGCGTCACTGAGCCAGTTATAATATGTTGAATAAAAACATGTATTGTGCATTATTTCACAACAGCTAGGGTCAGAGTTACAAACTCTGTCTCTCGCTTTGGTATTTTTGTCTCTCTCCTGTCTCTCTTGTCTTGTTGAAAGGCAGATGTTCAGCCAGATGTTGCTGATTGTGTGTCACTGCACACACTCTGTGAAGTATATCTAGTACCTTTAGGTGCATTTCCTGTTTATTTTTCACTTAAAACCAGGAGATTTGATTCTCATTTGTTATTTATTCACTCTCCCTTTCCACCTATTCAATCCTACACACATTATTTAAATCAAATCATTCACTCTTGTACAGTATAAAGACTTAATTGTCTCTGCATAATAAATGTATGCTAGGCATAAATGTTTTTCCTGAGCCCACTGAAAGGCTGCTCTCTCATTCACATTCACCCATTATAAAGTTTTTACAGTGGAACATAAGAACAGATTATCCCCCATTAGAATGTCAGTAGATAAAATAATTCCCTATATGAAAACAATCTCTACATAATGGAGAGGGTGTTGCATTAAAAATAATCTTTGCCCTTCAGGTTTATATATTTTTTTTAAACTGATTTGAACTGTAAGCATGAGAGGGTTAGAGTGTCCTGTGGTTGATCACTAAAACTCAGATCAGCCTGGAGCTTCTCTCTGAGGACCAGATGGGTCCATCAGGCTGAATCATGCACACACAAAAACACCAAGACTGCCTGTCAACCTGATTCTCTGTCAGTATGTGCCTCAATTTTTATTAATCTCGTCCTCTGTCAGTCTTTTGGTTCATCCATTTTCTTCCCTCTGCCTGTTTTTTCTGTCTTACTGTCAACAATGTCAGAAAAGAGACAACAACACCAACTAACTTTGAATATCTACCATGTAAAACAACAGTGAATTATTTGGCTTATTAGTAATTTTCCCTTTCTATCTCTCTCTATGATGCAATCTTTGCATCACTTCCCTTCACCTTTTCCTTTATCTCTCCCGGTCTGCCAGATGTGTATTCTCTTAATCTTCGCCTACATACACAAACAGCTTGGGAATAAAGAATCTGTTGTTTCTGTCAACATGTTATTTTTTCTGACGTAACAGAGTCACGGAGGTTTGCAACGTTCCTGTGCAGGATTACACTCTGATCTGATGATGCTGGGAGAAATAAAACTGTAAGATCTGCTCAAGATCTGCTGTCTTACTCCTGACTCTGCAAAAATACAGCATTGAGCACGTGACTTCTCTCTTAAGAATAGTCCAGGATTCATTTGGATAAAAAATACAGTTCACTGCAAATTAAGAAAAAATACAACACACTAATTTTCTCATTAAAAAGTCAGTAGCACTGTCAAATCTCCCAATCAGAGTGTTTACATGCACTTCAGTAACCAGGTTAAAGTCAGCTTTTTTAATCAATCTGATTCCTTAGCTGTCAGCTGTTTTCTGACTTACCTGGTTATTTAAGTGCATGTAAACGCAGTCAATATAAAACTTTGATGCTTGATGTTTCCCCTTATTTCCGGTCTGTATATTAAACTTAACTAACTAAATTCAGTAAAGTCAAACTTTTTCTCTAAAATTAAAATGCTGGGAGCCTTTTAAGTCCTCTTTTCCACCGTGGTTAAAACTGATGAAACTGACTTGCAGTTGGAAAAAAAAAAGTGTTGGCACAGCTAGCCTTCAGGCATTTTGAAATTCCTCTGATCATCTGGATGTGAAGCATTTACCTGTCAGCCAGACACACTGGAGCAGAGGGTTGGAGACTAAAGATAGACTGCGAGTCATCCAAGGAAAGTGTAACGCTGCCCAGCCTGGCTGCACTCTGACACTTCCCCATAAACACAGAGAGAAAGAGGAAATCCCAGCTAAGGTTTGATTCTAGTAACGTGTGACAGTGCAGGTCCCGCCACACTACCTCTGCTGTCATCTTTTATACATCTGTCACTCTGCATATTTTATATCCATACTGTGTAAGGGTCTGTACGTGAGCATGCGTTGACCTGACAAGAGCTGCAGAAGCCAGAGGACCTAGATATGTATGCATGTGTGGTAAATATGTACGGTGAAGACAAAGAAAAAGTATATGCTGAATATGAATGCATCTGTGTCTCCTACTTTAGGTTTGCTCCTACTTTAGTCATCCTGCTGGAGTAATTGCACAAACCTATTAGATCTAAACCAAGTAAGGTGATATGAAGACTTCATGGCACTTGTGTGTGTACGTGTGTGTGTCAGGTGAGGCAGCAGCGTGACAGATGGCCATGAAGCCACACTAATCACTGAAAACTGCGAGCAGTCGATGGAGAACCAATTAGCCGTAAACTAGCTCAACTACCTGTGTGTTTGGGAAGAGGTGGTAGAGACAGACTGAGAGCCACGGAGAAGGAGAGAGCGGTAAATGAGGTTAAAAGCTCCTTTTGGAAAGCAGAGCACTTGAAGAAATGGTTACAACTTGTGATTGCTGGGTAGGTTGTTTTTTTTTTTTTTTTAATAGATGTGTATGTGCATAACAGTGTGTGTACATTCTGAGTCAAACCATGTCAAATGAGGTTTGTGACTGGTGTGTAACAGCTCCTATTTGAAACTAGTTTGACAGATAAGTCCATCAGAGATTTTAAATCTGGTTTAATATCAGATAATACTTCTTGTGATTTGGTCATGTCGTTAACAAGTTGATCACTGACACCTTGTGTTTGCACAAAATAGACTTAAAACAGTTTAACTAGAGCAAAAGAGAACTAATCAGTAAAAACAGCAGCTTTATAACTCATTACTTTGCTCTATTTATTGTCTCTTATGTTCTTATTGTTCCATGAGGGAAAGTTAGATTAAGGTTAATGTAACTGTATATATAGATTCATGTTAGATTAGCCTACTTCAGTGCTTTCAGAAACACATGCTCTACGGTATCATCTTACAACATCTTGTAACATCGCCTTTAACATGACTGTTGTTCATGCCTTCGCCTTTCTGCTCTGGCAAATGAAAAAAGGCAGCACATGCTATAGTAGGCGCCGGGCCGCACGTTCAGATTTGCTGAAATTGACACATCCATCTTCACAATGTGCCACTGGTTCCTGGTTTAAATGATGAATTGCTTAGACAGAGATCTGTGGGATCCACAGTGGGTTTAATGGGTTCTGCAGGTAGAGAACTGATATGTACAGCTTATAGTCTGTGTGTGAGTAAGAGAGATGTGTTTCAAGGGTGTAGAATCATCTTTAGAATAAACCCACTTATTTGTGACTCTCTGGGGCTACCTTGGTCATCTCTAGAATATAGATTTTAATCCAAGTTCCCTCCTGGTGAATATTGCATGTGGGGTTTGGCCTCAATCTCAGATGCAGTCAGTTGTAGAAAGTGTCGGGAAGACTGAGAGCCGACACCCTCGGACAGTAAAAACACACCAGGGTGACATTAGGCTGCAAAACAGCTACAGCTCTGTTTATTAGAGTGATTTTCTTCAGCTTTGATCAGTCGAACTGTCCACTACGCTGAAAAAAACATCTTTTACACCCATCACATGCACGAGTGAACACTGCACGATGTGTTTGTTGTTAAGCTTTTCTTTATTTCTTAGCCAGAGCGGATAAGTTGTTGGTGCTTATCTTGCACCACAGAAGAATCCAGACGAGGCTCACTTCACTACCTTTTATGTTTAGAAAATGAATGCAGTACGTTTCACTTGGTTTGCAATCGGGTCGATAGAATGAGACAGATCCAACTACCCAGCAGTTTGTCGTTCAGCAGGGCGAAATGAGTGAAGGCTGGACAGTCAGTTCTGGATGTTGAGTCTCTGATGTATACCAGATATAACTGAAGCAGGTTTTTTTTTTTGTGTGTGTGTGTGTGTGTGTGTGTTATTATTTTAGGCACATTATATTTATTAACATTATTTGTAATTGTCCAAAAGGTTCAAATACTTTTTCTTGCCACTGTATTTCACCGTGCTGTATTTTATTTATAGGAATGTAAAGCATGTGCTCACGACACTAAACTAAACTCCGACTCTGTTATTAATTAAATTACCCAAATAAAAAAATGTGTTACAATATCATATGAATACCTTAATAATGCAGGGAAATGATTTTCAAAGCATACGTTAATATATGCATATGATATTTCTGCATTTTGTCTTCTGCAAAAGAGGAACAACAGCACTCACGTTTCTGTCCATGAATACATTTCTCAAAATATCCAACTAGGCCTTGTGAGACTGCTCTTTCAAAAGTTTTTGTTTCTTTTATTTATTCCTGTGAGAAGCATAGAAAATCAATACGTACTGCTAAGTTTTCTTCATGAAATCTTGGAGGACTATACGACTCTTTACCGTACAAAGACTGGATTTTCTTGTATGATCTCTGTTTTGACTGATGTTTATAGTATTTAGTGACTAATGTCACACTGTGCTGTACTTTATGTCTTCACTGGGCTCATGTCTATCTCTAAAATGGGCTGAGGACTAATGTGTGATTCCCCCCAAAGCAGTGTTTAAGATGGTATCTTCCACTGATGCCCGTCTCAGCTTATACCCTTGCTGGATTCCTTCGCTCTCTCCCATTTTAATCACTATCGATCTCCTCGCTCCTCCTTGCTCCACCTCCCTCCTTTACATTCTCTCTCCCGTCTTCACCCTTTTCTTTCCACATCTTGGGGTATGGATGGATCAGATTTGATCTCTCTCTCTCTCTCTCTCATCTTTTAGCTCTTCTAATTTCCCATATCCCACCTATAGCTATCTTCCTCTTTCCCTGAGGGCATCCAATAATTTATCCACTGTCTGTTCCCGATTTGCTTTCATTTTTCTTTCTTTGCGTTCAATCTTTCTCTCTCTGTCTCCCTTCATCTTTCCCTCAGCACCTTTTCTACCTTATTGCCTTTGTTGATGAGTCTGTCAAATCTAGTGGTGTCACGCTATCCTTCCTTTCTCTCTATCATTTTTTCTAATAACGTGTTTCATGACTTATTTTTTTCTTTCTCTCCTACTTTTCTTACCTTTAGACCCCGACTTTCCACTAATTTCCAGTTTTTATTGTCATGTTCTTTCCCTCCTTCTTTTTAGATATAGGATCTTGACTTTCTCCCCTCTCCTCTTCTTTCTTTGCATCCTCTCAAATCTTTAAATTAATGTCTCACACATTTCTTCTTTCCTTTTCACTTGAACACCATCATACGTGTGTTCTGTTCTCCTTCTTAAAATTCCTCATACCCCGATTGAGGGAGTGAGGAATGGGAATAGCAGTCAGACAAGGTCGCTCCCTCTCTCTCTCATCCTCTCTGAGAAGCTGAGGAATTTAAGAAGCAGTTTATTGATTGTTCTTTGGAGGCAGCATTTATGTGTAGCAAGGGAATGTGTGTGTGTGTGTGTGTGTGTGTGTGTGTGTGTGTGTGTGTGTGTGTGTGTGTGTGTGTGTGTGTCCACTGCTACTGCAGGATTAAGTGTATGCCCTGTAGTGCATGTTTGTGTTAATGTGTGTCCATGAAATGGTGCAGTGTGCGTCTTTGGGTCAAAGATGCAGAGACTTTGCTCCGTCTGACTTAGGTTACATTGATCCATCGAGGGTTGACGTGCAATATTTTAACCATTCAATACCAAAACAAGATTACATGGCACAGATTTAATATCAGAGACTCTTTTCAAGGTCAGATTTACAGTTTCCAAAACATTGTGTGTCCATTATTGCAAAACATCTTCATGGCCCCTCAGTCTGATGCTACCACAGTGGCATTTGGTCATGTTTAGCTCTCAGCACTGGATTTTATTGCTTGTCCAAATTTGGGTAAATTGGTGCTGTGACATTTTCTGTCTAAAACAGTTTTCAGGCTACAACCACACAATCCTGTTGCAGCTTTGATAGATGGTGCAGCTACGTTGACTGTATTCCTGTTCTCTTTCCCTATTTGAATTTATCCACACAGTGAGGACACTGGAGTCCAGTCACTATCGCTGGTCTCAAACTAATAATGGAAGAATCAAATCTTACTCCGCTGTCATCTTCAGAATTTCTTATTTCTCCGTCTCTCTCTCTCTCTCTCTTTCTTTTAATCTTCCCATCATTCCTTCCATCTTTCTCTCCATGCCGTGAGTAGGCGTACACCATCGGAGGTGAGAAGTAGGAGCGTGAGTGTGTGCCGGTAACCATGGCAACGGTGTCCTAATTGGCCAATGGCCTGGCAGGATGATTGGCAGCTGTAGTCAGTGAGGGCTGTTCATGCAGACGAGCAGCAGGGTTGGACGGCCCCAGATGGGTCCTAAAGATACGAGGCGAAGGAACAAGAGGGATTTATTTTCTCCGTTTCCAGTTTGAGTGTTGAAATCAATTTCATGAGAACTTGAGACTGCTGATGTAACGGCTGACTGCTGCTCAGTACGTGTGTCTCAAGTGTGTTCTTCTGTGTTTGTGGTTGTTTAGTGCACTGGTCTCACATGAAGAACAACAGCGTTTGACATTTCAGCAAATCACCAAGAAATGATGTGTTTATGCTGAAGTGACCTCTAGAACCCAGGAAGTGTATGCTAGGGGCAAAGATTAAGAGAGGGCAATGGTTTTAGCACTACATACAAGTGAAGCCTATTACAAATTACACATTACTACAAATTACTTTTTAACTTGTTGTCAATCATTTTTTGCTCTTAATTATGTATTTTTGCAAAGTTAAAGATATATTATTCACTTCTTGTCAATGTTGTGTCAGTTTCACACAGTCTCATGTGTATCAGATGCTGTGTAGTTACCTAATATTCACTTGCTGAGATGGAACAGTTGAAAAACACCTTTCCCGTGTTGAACCACTACGATTTTTGCATTTACAGATTCTTACAGGGGCGGCTGCTCGTGTAGAAATGTTAAACATGACTTGTGCTCTTTTCATAAGCTTTTTGCTGACTAATAGAGACCACACACACACACACACACACACACACACAAATGGAAATATGACTTTCCGGCCAAGGAAGGGCAGACTGAGCCGATAAAAAGCTGTTTTCCTCTTCATCACTCTTCTTTCTCCTTCTTTACCTCTGACTCATTGTTTTTTTTTTTTCCTTTACCACTTCACACACATTTTTCTGTCTTGCTCCATCCTCTACACACACACACACACACACTCCCTGTGAATGTTTCACTCACTTTCTGTCAGTTTCTCATTGTTTAGAGAAGCAGTGTAAACTAGCTGCATATTTTCCATGACTTCAGGCTCTTACTGCAGAACAACCCGCCACACTAGTCTACACACTTTCACAGACACACACTGATAAGTGGATGTGCATATAACCAAACACAGTCACAGTAAATGGAGCAAATCATTATAGTGAAATCACAGACGGGTTCTGAGGCGTACAGTCTACAGACGCACCGTCACTGTAAGTGGAGCACATCGTTCTACTGAGGTAATGTCACAGAAGAACCTGCATGTTTAGTTTCACTGTGATTGAACACAGTATCACATCAGAGAGAATAAGCGAGGGTTGAATTAACCAGGCGATTCTGCCTATTGGCACAGCCTCCTGTGGTAGCGTCTAGCATGTATCAAGTTCTGGCTTTGCTGTAGCCGCTTGATGATTTGCTGCCTTTCGATTCCACCAGGTCATCTTTTCTTCTTTCTTTTCCAGATTAAGTTATGTTTTTAGGATTGCATCATATGAGATCTGTTTTTTCACCTGACCTGTTGCCTCTTTGGTCAATATTTGGTTCAGTATTGACATATTATCGATATGTATTGACACCCTTCCTTTTAATATTTAGTTTAAGAAGCTTGTATCTGTCTGTTTCTCCACTGTGCTTTGCTTTCATGTGGAACTGGTACAACACTCCATTGGGGAACATTAATATTATATCACTGCATCACTTCACTGCAGCACAGTGTGTCTCTCGGTGTCTTCACTCTCTGTGCAGAAAGGTATGTGTATGTTATATGTGTATATCACACTAACTGTCTTGTGTACTTTGCCTGCACCCTCATATCGCCATGACACGGTCGATGGGGTCCAACAAGCTGCCACTGGATTATTCTTGAAAACACATTATGGAGAATGTCACCTAATTCATACAGTTCTACTTCTGACCGTCTAGGTCATTCACAGCTTGGCAAAGTTTTTCCACTTGTGCACAGCGGATTCATTAATCCCACGATTCCCAGCAGTGTGGATCTGTTTTACAGTACATCTGACTTTATCCTGTCTAAATCCTCAAGTTTTCCCTTGATGGAAAAACACTTTCCTTTTTGTGACTTCCCACTCTGAACTCAGTTTTCTCGCTTGATGTTGACAAAAGTGCAAAACCCGTCTTTGTGATGGAAATCTAAGTCCACAAGAAAACAGTTCTAAATTTTCTGCTTGTTTGTAAAGGAAATACATATCGTGTTCACTCACATAAACACACATAGACTCTCTTCCTGTTCGTCACCTTCTAGATACTTGTTTTACTCCTGGAGTGTCCCTGTTATGAAGTGACGGAGAGGTGGCGACAGGAAGTGATACAGAGTAAAGAGGGAGATGCAGTTAATAGGGAATCCTTTACTAAATCAAACAAAAATAAACCACATGTGAACCACACTTCTCTTCCTCGACCTTTTTCTGTGTGTGTGCACGACACAGTGGTGATAGGTTGAGTGCTTCCATATGAGACGTCCACACAATCAGGGGAGTGAAAGTTTCCATGTTTAACTTAAATGAGCTTTAACATGACAGATGCTGCCTGTGACTGCAGCTCTGTTACTCTGTTCCTGCACACACACACAAACACACACAAACACACACACACACAGTGCTATTTTTAAACGTTTTATGACTTTGTGAACAGAAGTGTAAATACACATACACACAGTCATTTATAGATGGAAAATGTGTAAGGACACACACATACTCACATGTAAACAGAGGGGTTTCTCTGTTGTGGAACTGTTCTCTATCCAGCTCATCACTCATCCAGTTGTACCCTTTTTTTTGTGAGTTACGCCAGTTGTGTGCTGGTGATTTCAGTGTTTAAAGCTGCAATGTGAACTGTAGCATGAGGCCTGAAATCAGTCCACTCAACCCATCAAATACTGACGCTTTGTCAAAACCATAATATGCCCCTCGACCTTCTCTGGTTAGATGGTAAAATGACAATTTGATAAACTGATGAACCTCATTCTGTCAAGAGCTGTTATTCAGTGTTACATCAATGAGCAACAACAGTTCGTTAGAGTTTAGGTGTGTGTTATTAGAAATATCATAATTGCCTCTTTAGTTTGTCTTCTTGCATAAGTTTGATTTATTTTGCAGTCGTTTAGTCCCAGTTATCACAAAGACTCAACGCGTAATCCTGTGGGGACTGTGACTCGTATCACCGTTAGTATTTCTACTGTACTACTACAGTTCTCTCATACACTCAACTTTCTACGATGAAAGCTTTGTAGAAAACTGTGGTGAACACTGCATAAACAAAAAGACTTGCATCAGATGCAGAGGAAGACATCAAACAGCTTGTGTGCAATAGTAAGCTTGTTGAGGCTCTGCTACAGCTGTATGCAGAGGGAAAGCTTCACTAATGCTGCTTCAAAAGCCGTTCTCTGTGGAGGACCTGTGCTGGATCTGCCACAACAGATTGGGGTTAAAATTGTGCTTTAGAATGGTTGGAACAAGCATAGCAAAAAAAATACATGTAAGTTTGAAGAGAGAGTGGAATCCAGCATGAATATGACCACACACACACAGAAGTGTGTACAAATATTGAAATGCACTCACAGGCACCTCCTGTTAGCATCATCATAGCACCAATAGGCTGATATCATGACTGCACATTTTCAAGTAGAGCTAATGTGAGAATACAATTTAGCCCAACAAACACACACATACAGGCCCAACACACACAGAGGAACCTTACATTTCAGAGCCAAATCACCTCCCCTGCCATAACAGCCTGAGGCATTCTATTATAATTACGTTATTGTAATGTCATTACATCACTCTGTGGCTGGTGGCTGAGAAAAAGTGCAGATTATACCCAACGGCATCTACGCTGAGCGTCAGCCAAAAGTACGGAGAACAGTAATAACCAATATGCTGCTGTCTTATTGTCAATTTGAGAAAAAAACAATGGTGATTTTGTAACTTGATTGTAACCTGCAGAGCCACAAACGGGAGCTTAAACTGTTTATATTGACTCAAGCTAGTTTCTTTGAATCCAACCCAATTATCTTTCTGAAATTTCAGCAAAATCAAAACAAGCAAACACCATAAGTGTCAGATTCTAATCTCAAATGCCAGGAAATAATCCAATCAGATGCGGGTGAGGGGAAATGATCCACAGGAGAATCTTCACCAGTCGCCACAGATGTTTTAATCTCTAGATTATACCTCTTTGTTTTTTTCCTCCTCTAAACATTTATTTTGTCTCAACTAATTTTCTTTTTTTAGCCTGTGCCTTTCTCTTTTTAAATTCTCTTCCCCTCTTGCTGTCCCTGTCTCATTTTCTCTGTCAGATTAGTTCACAGACTTCGCTTGGCCTTGACCATCTGTCACCCCACCACCAAAAACCTTAAGATTTATTTTTTCCAACTCTTTAATCAGCAGGTCTCTGCACCTAAACAGAATCAAATTGACCCTCACAGGGCTTTGTGGATTTGTTTGGACCCTGAAAAAGACACAAATATCCCACATTACATAACATAAACACAGCATTTTTACAGCTGAATTGAAAGGTTAAATAAAATATTTTAAAGCTACTTAGCTGTTCAAAATTTGACATTTTCTTATTCGCTGCTGGGAAGAAAAAAGAAGAGGAAAACAACACAGAGGGGAAGAGTGAAGAATTGTCATGGAGCAGAGATAAGCAATGACTTTTTTAGTTTCTGACTTGCATTTCTGTGCCTATACAATAACAACAGTGTCCATTATCTCTGTTATCACTCACAGATATGGGCCAGTACAGTAGATACCTGCTTCACATGCTAGTGGATAAGTAGTTCATTATCATGCAATATTATTTGATGCTGTGTCATTTGCTGCAGTAAAGACATGCTTATTGTTAGGTTTAGGTACTCAAATAAGTAGCTGCAGTAGGGGTTAAAACAATTATGTGTCATGGGAACAATCAAAACAGCTGCAAACTAACGCTTCAGCATATGTTGCTTCCACATACAACATCCTCACTGAACCCTGAATACAAATGAACTGTTTGCTCCTGTGTGAGTGATGTTTACTGAAGACTGCAGTAGTTTTAGATTTGTTCCTACTGGACAAATGGGTTTGTGGCTGAAAGTAGTTCTCAGAAAGTTATGCGAGGCAGACTAATGTATGGATGTGTGCTAGTCATTCAGTCGGCCACAGACCCGACCAGTTAGTGTCAAGACGGCCATGCAAACAGTCAGAGAATCAATAAACCATCAAGTGATTTCATTTATCCATCCATCACAGGAACAGACTGTCTTTATCCCACCCAATCTGTCCTCTCTCCTTATGTCCACTCTGTCCTTTCTGTTTCTTTCACTTTTGCGCAGTCTGTCGTCTCTCTTTCCTCCATCTGTGGGTACTGTATGTAAGTGTGTTCGTGCAGGACTTAAACAGGATGGAGGCGTGCTGTGTAGGTGTGCATAGACTGATGATGGCGTTGAGCCAGTAACTGGTCCTATTAGAAAATTAAGAACTGATTATTAGAATTCATAATCCTGCACCAAACAAATCCCCCAACAGACATGTCAGGCCACAAAGCCAGCATTTAATCACATTTGTCTGCTGCTAATTTATCATTTGACTAAAACTGTGATTTTAGGCGAAATTCATTTAAATGTAATTTTTTCTCTGATTTCTAACAAAGTAATCTATAGAAATGTAATTGGTGACATCCTGGACCTGCCTGCATGGCTCCTGAGGGGACCGAAAACGCTCTTTTGCACTCCACTACCTTAATCAGTCTCATGAAAAATGTCACTGCTGTCATCGCACCCAAAATTCAGAGCAAATTGGGTCCAACATAGGACCAAAATGTCGTTTTACCTCTTCATTTTTCATACTTCAAAGTCTGAATATGAGCCTATTAATGAATATCTGGGCGGATCAGAAGTCCTGACAGATAGTGTAAGAGTAGAATAATGATTAAAAGGGTCGACCCTTCAGCTGAGTTGTTACCAGAAACAAATCTGTAGCCAATGAGCAGATTTAAATTCAAATGAACTGGAGCCCGGAGTGTCTGCTTTTAGTCTTGGTCTGACTTTGCATTCATTCATGCAGCAGCTCTATTAATTAACCCATAGACATCTGTTCGTGCCGAACACAGCTGAGTGACCAAGGATTCAACTCAAGTGGACTTTATTGTCCCCAAAGGAAATTTGACATTCAGTCAATCGAAACATAGACGGCACACAAGCTGGAAAAAAAAAAATAAAGAGGGCAAACGGTATTGAAGCACACATAAACACACGTTTAATAAATGTCTCTCTTTGTCTTTCTGCCCATCGGTATAGCTCTCCCTCGCCTGAGGCAACCTAAAACCAGGCTCTGTAAATGTCAGAGAAAGCAGAGGCTATCAGTCTTACACTAGTATAAATACTTACTGCTGTTTATCAAAGGTCACACCCAGCTGGGGTCACAGTGGAAAATGATTGACCTCACTGTTTGTACAACACCTCTATCTAAAACTCACCGTTTAAACTGGGACAGTTCATCTGTTGTATGTTTAACATCAGATCCCCAGTCTAAATAGTATTCTTTTATTTTATCAAACCAAAACCAGCTTTAAAACATTAAATAAAGAAAGTTAAATAATAGACAACATGATAAGTGGGTTATTATAAATTTTCCAGGTGAAACTGCTCTCAAAAATACAAATCAAACCTTCCAGGGATCTCTCAGATTTCTTCAAAATTCATCTACCTATATTTATTCTCTGTGTGCATGCCAGCCTGCAGTAGCTTACAATTTCCAGGGTCCTTGGCTCTGAATGATAGTCGCATTAAGATACTGGAGAAATCCAATAGGCTGTTAGACACTGTGTGTGTGTGTGTGTGTGTGTGTGTGTGTGTGTGTGTGTGTGTGTGTGTGTGTGTGTGTGTGTGTGTGTGTGTGTGTGTGTGTGAATCCCATAGGTCTTGTATGATCCAGTAAGCCCAGACTGGAGGTCATTGATCTTCCACCAATAAAGCCTCAGCAGCTAGAGTCACACAATACGCCATCGATTGTTAACAGAAAATCTGTTTTTTAGCCTGCAGCTGGTCTGAGCTGACCGCAGATGTCCTGCAACTCCTTCAGCAGCACGCTTTTAACTAATATTGACTGATAGCTATGTTTAAAGTGAATAGTGCTAAATTGCATTAGTGCAGGAATAAATATGGACCTGCACAGGCATTGTGCATTGAAATCAGGAATGCAGTGTAATGAAATTTATGTTGACCTTCAGGCAATAATCTGTTTGATGAACTGCATAACACAATTTGCATCTTAACATTATAACATTACTAAGGTTTACTAAATCCAAAATGCTTCTAAAATGTATGAGATATTTACAACATGCTGAATTGATGTTGTATTTTTATATTATTATTTCTTTGAAGTAAACATTTTCTCATTTCTAACTTGTAAATTATGACAAAGAAAAAAACATTATATCATAAACAATATTCTTTTTTTATTTACCTCTAAACGTTAAACTGAGTCATAACGTCAACAACAGTCCATATGGTTTAATTTCATGCCAGAGTAGATGTGCTTTTTGTAATGAAACCCTTCATCTGTGCTGATTCAGAGCCACACGGGTCCATTACTCTGCAGCAAAAACTCTTCAGGTTTCACCTCTGAAACCTCAGCAGTTCTATTCTGAGATGTTTGGTGCCATCGGTGCCTTGCTGCCTGGAAAACAATGCTATTATGTGTGTTAACAGAACCTGCATGCTACAGTAAAGGCAAGGTCCCACCTGCTTCTTGTGTGTAATATTTGGTAAACACATTATTGATCTGTATTAGTATTAAAAACTCGCAGACGGCACAAAAACACATGCACAAAGATAACTATACGATAAGCAGCTCCACTTTCACCCTTGTGTTTATACAGGCTACCTTCATACATGCATCCACCTACAGACCACACACATGCGCCTTTCACACATCCACACGTCTTCTCCACAGCAGGTTTGACACTTTGCTCCAAATCTAATTTTCCAGCTAATTAGCAGCATCATTGCGTTGTTAATTTTCAAACCCCCTCAGTGTCTGACTGGTCTGAGAATGGAGATGAATGCTGAGTTTTCCTCCCACTGGGAATCCACCTGTTCATGTCAACCTACACACTATATGAAAGCAGTATGCTCATGTTTCGCCATCTCTCCATCTGACTTTCTGGTTTCTGCAGCTCGATTTCATCTCAGCGTGTGCTCTCTGGTTTCTGTCCAACTACAAAAACAACAAAAATATTGTTGCACATGTTAGTAATCTAAGATTTTTCATCAATATCATATTGAATAAACAATCACATTACAAAATACAGTATATTTTTCTACATATTTCTTATTTTACTAAAAGAGTGTAAGCCTTTAAAGCAGCAGTCATGCACTTTTGGCCACATGGGGGCAGTGTAACTAGCTGGAAACACAACATTAGCATAATATTTGCTCGCAAACTCGATATAACTAACATGTTGGCAAACATTTCCCTGTTTACACATGATCTGGAATATGCATCCAAGCATTTATATTATAGTTTTCACCAGTGGTATATAAAATTAGTGTTTTATTACTATTACATAATAATAAATTAGTTCTATGATAGTTTAGATTTCTCTAAATTAGCTGAAACATTGTGCACAATGTCATTCTTTCTTAGGCAGAAGTGTTTAATAAGCCATCAGAGGTGGAAGGGTTTATAAAAACAAAGCAACTAAAGTTTAACATAAATTGAATGGTGAATCACTGCACCTTCATTTGTTCACTGGTTTGATAATAAATACCAATTTAAGAGTCACAGGCAGACTAATGAGGATAGATTCACTTTAACAAGACTTCAGGGAGACAACTTAAGAGCATTAAACGAGGATGCTGAGGGTTCTTTCAGTACATTTATGTCAACATGGCTTGGGCAGCGGTTTAGTGTTAATTTGCATGTCACTGACAAATCCTCCTGGCTGTGTTTGGGAAGCTTTTTATTTAGTGAGTGAAACGGGAGAGAAAGTGGGAGAAGGGATGAACTCCGGGAACAGATGGGGTGATAATTATGGAGTCGCTAATGAAACAGACCAAAGAGGAAACAACTTTCTCAACTGGTTGCTTGAGCACACACACACACACAAACATATATATATATGTATTCATACAGTTTGCTGTATATGCAGTTTCATTCCTTTATGTTATGTTCAGTATACTTGTGTTATTAAGTAAAACATATTTAATCTACTATATACTATATACTGTATACTGTACTTGAAATGTCTAGGCTTACATAGTATGCACCTGTTTTCCACATCCCATGTCTTCTTCAGTGTTGTTTTTGTTCTTGATAGCTGCCTGCTGCATTTGGTTTCTATCAGCTAACTAACCACAAACCACCAATTAGTGTCTACAAAGTCAATATTTGAAGGAAGTTGTTATTAGATAGACAGACTCACACCCTGAATACACCATTTTTTTAAGTTGTGGCCTTCGTCTGGTGTTTTTCACACCTCGAAATGTGCATAAAAACACGTCCCTCTCATAAATCAGTTAATAATAATAATAACCGATACTTTATTAATCCCACTAGGGTTTTTGTTTGTGCAGACACAATTAAAGTGTCAACAGTTTTGGTGTTCTGTGTCTTGTTGAGGGACACTTCGACATTTTACTAGGAATACAGGAGGAACCAGAAGCCGAACCACAAATTATATTGTATGTAAGAGGTCAACTAATGACTTCTATGTAGAACTGCATGCAGTTATCGTGTTGACATAAAGTAGTTTAGGTAACAGAAGTAAATAAATTGAGTGTCTCTCCTGACCTCAGTGGTGTGTTATAGTGGCAGACAGAGGGTGCCCAGTAACTAGCAGTGTGTGTTACTTTGGATGTGTGTGTGTGTGACCTCTTTGGCAGGTTGATTTTTGGGTGTGATTGGCAGGTCTCCAGTGACATCAGGGAGGAAGGCAGCTCTTTGTCACAACATGCGTCCGTCACTGTCACGTAATGATGATGTTGGGTTTTCCAAGAGTGAGACATGCTCAGTGTGTGTGGGAGTGCGGACACATTTCCTCCCTGGTTGCCCTGGACAGCAGTTACTGAAAAACCGTGTAGAAACTTTTGTGCAAGTCAAACAAAATAGGTGATTAAAGCTACAAAGAAAAAGCATGTCAGGCTGCTTTAAATGGGTTATACTGTGCTGTTCTTGTTCTTATGTTGGATACTGTGTGTGGTTGAATTCCCATCTTACACAAAGTCAGAGCTTGAGGTGAATGTTTGACTCACTTGACACTTGCAAATGTTCTCTTGGGCCGGGAAAGCCTATATATGTATTTATGTATTTTTATTAGAATGGTTTGGATTATATGGCTCAGTCTAATCAATACAACGTGAACGACTGCTCCAGATCAATACAAAAGCTAATCTATTAGCAGCTGAGGGAAAGTACTGACAGTTAGTGAAGAGAATAACGGTTTGAGCCTCCAGCTGGAAATCGTTTTTTATTGGCCATATTTGTTGAGGTTCAAGGGCCGAGCCTCCGTAGAGACAGTGAGAGACAGTGATTCACGAGTACAAAATAGCTCATGCACACAGTATATGCATGAATCAGACATCTCCACTCACAAGTATACGTGTAAACATAGACGCTTAAAGGTACATACATGTCTGCTTATGTTTGACAAACATACACACAATGCCCACATGCACACTGACCCTTGTTTTGTGACTAATGAGAAGATGAGACAAGTCAAATGGCAACAGTCAAGCAATGTTTCATCACCAACACTAGTGAATCCAAACCCTTACCCTGGAGAGGCAGTAATGCTGAGAGACAGAAAAGGGGCATTCACTTGTCATTGAAATGTCTGGAATATTTTACATCTCTTGCATGTGGGCCAAATCTGTAGGCTAGCAATCCCAGTCAAAATAGAAAAGACATATCTCCTGTTTGATCCTATTATGCTAACTCCTCAATGTTATTTTCTGAGCCATCTGTGGCTCACTAACTATAGAGACCGTCTGTTACCTCTGGCAGTGCTATCGTGTCTCAAGGGAAGCAACAGTAGGAGCTGAGTGGGTCAACTGTCTGTGTCTGCGTGTGGATGGAGGCGAGTTCTGTCTGCGTAACAGGTTCAAGCCAAAGGACAGATGATGGCGAACAGAACACAGAGCATTTGGTTTGGTGTCTGTTACCCCAAATAGCCGGCTTTTAAGGTCCCTGTTTCTAAACTTGTTTAGTTTGTTGTACATTATATGGTTGCTATGACGATGGCATCCGTTGTTTGTCTTATGTAGAAGCCATCATTTTCCCTGCCGGACCTCAGGCTACTGCTGAAACACTGTATGTCGCCCTGTGTGCCTCCTGTTCAACAGCTTTGTTAAACTGTGGTTTGTGAACATGCAACGTTGGGATTTCATGAGCTTATATAAGACAGGGAAGAAAAAACTTTGAGAGGTAAAATGAAGAAGGCAAATGAACAGAGAGGGAAGGAAAATCAACCCTTTCTTCTCTAATATTCAACCACCCGAAGATAATGATAGGCCAAGCCGTTTATCAGCCTTCATCTCATTCAGCCAGAAGGAAAACAGAGAATTAGATGTGGGGGGAAGTGATTGTAATCTACAGTGCTGCTACCAAAGCGATTACTTTCCATTTCATTCTTTCTCTCTATTTTGGGTTTGTAGAGGCCAGCTAAACATTAAATCCACCATGTGATTATCCACACAATGAGATTTCAGAGCTGAGAGGTGAGCAGTTTCTAGCCAGTAGGTCGGGTTTTGCATTTGGCCTCCGTTTAGTTTGATTTAAACAAACTAAGGCTTCATTTGTAATCAGATTAAGACAATAGCACAATTATAGCATTAACCAACACAATCATTGTCTGCAGGTCATTAAAGACCTCCATTAGAAGCAGCTTTTCCAGCCCTTTCTTCACTCTATCTATTGTATAGAAGTCTGCAATGTGAAAAGACGGAAGAAATAAAAAGCTTTTCTGATCTGCACAGTATTTAAATCTGAGGTTTTAACAGCCTTTTGTTTCCTAAATGCCAAGCAGACTGGGCGCCATCTGAGGCGTGAATCTGAAAGAGCCTGTGACCTCGGTGCAAGTATCTTACAACTTAATGACTTTAGCATAAGGAGGAAAAAAGATGTGAAATGGACACAGCTGAAGTGATCCATCTGCGATGGGAGGTTTTACACTTGACATTCACAGACCTTTTGTCAACCGTACGTTCTGGATGTTCCTCTTAACTTCTGGGTTTCAATCAAAATGCTCATTGCCAATAACAGAGGGGATGATTACTGCAGACCTGGTAAATTGCTAAATGTCTCTTCTCATCTTCCTCAGTCTCTCTCACTACCTGATTCCTCAACCCAGATCAGCAATAGATAAGAGTTTCGGTATTTTGCATCCCAGCTTTGGCAGAATGTTAATCAGATTTTCAATATATTGATTTCAGGCATTCGGGGCATTAGGATTGACTTATGAAATCTCAATTAAGTTGTACACCCCGCTCCTACTGTGGCATTTTGAGGTTTAGTTGACTGTGTTTTCTCTTTCGGGACACTGCTGCTGGATTTAACTAAATGAAAATGTTCACTTCACTCTGGAATTTTTAATCAAAGATAGGCATTTAATGTGGCTTCTTCCTCGAAATCTGAGTTGTGTGCCTTCCTGCAGAGTGAAATTTAAAAGCCACAAGCACCACTGTTGTTTATGTCCATGTCAAAGCACCTGCCTGTGATTGGTTGACCTCTGCTTGACCCCCAGCCAGTCAGGTGATTCCCCCAGGGATTGTTTTAGCATGCTAACCGCTGTTCACCTCAGTCACAATCTCTCAGTATCATCTTGTGTCGTCATCAGTCTTCTTCTTATCTCTTCATTTCATTTTTTTCAGAACCATAAGACGTTCTGTATTTTAACAGATTCCCATCTTTCGAGTGTGGATCACTAAATGTTATTAATTATCTTTTCTGTTCCGTCTCATCTTTCTATATTTTACCTCATTTCTATTCGATCCATACTGATTTCAAAAGGTGAATGTGTGTGTTTCATCCTTTCTAGGTCAGTTTTCTGTTTCTGTCTTCAGAAAATGAAGTAATGTGTGTGTGTGTGTGTGTGTGCATTTAGGATTGCCTGCTGCCAAATGTCTGGCATGCCTTTTGTGTCACATTTCGTTCCTGTTTTCCGAATAAAAAAATGTGTGTGTGTGCATGTACGGATGAAAGACACAGTGGGACATGGAGAGAAGGTGACAAAACGAAACACGTACAAAAGAGGTTTAAACCAGAACAAGAGCTTAACACTATTTCTAGACCTAGAGGAGCGCGTGAGTCTTTGGTTAATGTGTGTGTGGCCGGTAGTACGTGTGCGTGTGTCTGTGTTGAGTGTGACCGGTCAGCTACGCCTTCACAACGGAAGAGATTCATTTCACCTTGTCTGGCAGCTTCAAAGAATTGAAAACATTCAGACAACATTTGTGTGACTCTTAACAAATCCCTGACCTCAGAAGTATCTGTTTGACAGACTGAGATTACACGGGTGTTACGGGAACATGAAGGAGAGATGGAGTGATGGGTAATAAGATGAAAGACACCCATTAAAATCCCGAACAAACTGATCTTGTTCTTTTTTTTTAGAACAGAAACTAAATTAAACTAGCTGTCAGTGTGATACAACCATGTGGCTACAAAAGGAAAAGAAGAAGTTGGAGGAGGAAAGAGAGAAAGATGGGACTGTTTATGTTCCCTGACTGTCCACTCAGCCTCAGGTTGTCATGCTGGCTCCTGTATACATTTATCTGAGTGTATGCAAACCGTATAAGGACAAAGGTCAGAAGATTACATGTTTGAATGTAGTGGCCATGTATGGGCAGAGTTTAATGTCATTTAACGGTTCGTTATATGTAGAAAAACAAGTTCACGCTATATCAGTGCTGGATTATACAATAGTAGTCAGTATGTTTAATGTTTAACGATATTATTTACAGTTTAAAATGCGCTCTTCGTCTATTCTGCTATATGTGTTATTAAAACTGACAACAACACAAATGTCAAACTAACACAAGTGAGCTTCTATGATTTTTTATAAAATGCAAAAATCATTGTTGGACTAAAACAAAACTGTATGTTCGTCCAACTTATATAATGTTTTTAATATAATATGTTTTTATAATCAGAAACAGCTTTAGTGGCAACACCCTAATAAATCGTCTAATTCAATCAAATCTGATACAAACAAATCTGATACACAAACTTGAAAGACTCAGCAGAACTTTTACCCTCTGGGGATATAATTACTTCTAATGACAACTAACAAATTACTTATAATTAAAAAAACGGCTTATAAATCTGAAAACACGTTACAGATCAGTGTTAATCACTGAACACATAGAAACAATTCCTGTTTGTTGTTGGAAAAAAATCAACTCATATTTAAACTGGTATTTTATTTCCACTGAAGTGTCTTTTTAAATATTCCCCGTCCTGCCCCCGGGCATCTGTGGGCTATAATCAATTAGAGAAACAGAGCCATGAATCCGCCACGCTGGCCACGTGTTGCCATGGCAACAACCTGTCAGCCAATCTTTCTATTTCATCATTTTATTTATTTATGTTGGCATTTGAGCCTTTATTTCATTAGCTTAGCAATAAAAAGGCAGACAGGAAACATGAAGAAAGTGAACTGTGATAGAAAAGCAGCATGTATTGCAGTGGCTGTGGGTTCGTATCCAATCACAGCGCATTTTAATTGTTATTGAGCTGTAGAAACGCTCAAACTGTCAGCTGCTCTTATAGGACAAGTGCTGCAAGTGTTGAGAGGAAGTGTGCCAAAAAAAAAAAAAAACTATTTAAATTGACAGTGAGGGGGAGACAAAAGCATGAGTGAGAAGAAGGTAGACGGGGGTGATGGGAGTGGAGGGAGGAGAAGGTGAAAGACTTTGAATCATGCCAATAAAGCTCTCTGAAGTGAACTCAAAACAGAAACGCAGAGAGGTAGTGAAGAGGGGAGATGAATGGGCCTCTTCACTTCATGCCAATAAAATACATTTGAAAATTGTAGGGGGAATGAAAGAGATTTGGAGTTTGTGTGTAAGTGGCAGAGAGAGAGCCTGGCATTGCCAACTGGAATAGTGTGCCACTGCTAAACTTAATCAGCCAACAAAAGGAGGAAGACGAGGAAAGGGAGGAAGAGGAGGAGGAGGGAGGAATTGAAAGGAGGGGGCGAAGAAGTGAGCCACTGAATCCTTAGATTGAGAGGAAATGTCAAAGGAAGG